>NW_022929401.1:0-259 GCF_012274545.1 Fukomys damarensis | reverse complement strand
GGACTCGAATTCTGATTTATGTACATTCTTTTAGAGTATCTACTGGAGGATAATTTGCCATATTACCTGCTCATTTATTTCCTTAGAAGCTTTTTTCACAAAACAGTACTTGTTTGATTATATTTTTTTCTTTTTTTTTTTTTAATACCAGGGATTAAAGTCAGGACCTTGTGCTTGTGAGGCAGATGTCAGCACCACTGAGCTAAATCCCCAGCCCTTGATTATATTTCTATTACAGGATGATGCAGAACTACAGGGA
>NW_022929400.1:0-220 GCF_012274545.1 Fukomys damarensis | reverse complement strand
GCAGCAAGTAAATATATGAAAAAATGCTCCACATCACTGATCATTCGAGAGATGCAGATGAAAGCAACACTGAGATTCCACTTCACTCCACAAACAATGGCTGCTATCAAGAAATCACGCAATAACAAATGTTGGTGGGGTTTTGGTGAGAAAGGAGCCCTTCTCCATTGTTGGTGGGAGTGCAGACTGGAGCAATCACTATGGAAATCAATATGGAGAT
>NW_022929399.1:0-431 GCF_012274545.1 Fukomys damarensis | reverse complement strand
CCCGATACCCAGGTGCAGAAACTGCGATGCTGTCACTCACCGGAATCCTCATACTAACCCTCAACCTCAGCCTGAACCCAGAGGGAGGGGCTTACCTTCCTACGTCATTCCGAACACTTAAGGTCACATGAACAGGGGCCCCCCGCACCCTGAAATGTAGTCGACATGACGCGGGTAGTGGAATGGGTAGCCTGTCCCGTCCCCATCATCGAGCTCTCCCCCTACTCGCTGGCCCGGCACTGCCCACTCGCACCGCGGTGCGACGCGCGGGTCCTTGGAAATACCCAGTGCATCCCACCTTCGTGAAAGGCGCTGCCCTCACCTTCCCTCGCACAGGCAAACTACCCGGTAGTCGACTTACTTCCGGATCGCGCTCACCAACCCTAAACCTAACCCTAAGCCACCACCTGATTCCTAAGCTCCCAGCAGGC
>NW_022929398.1:0-374 GCF_012274545.1 Fukomys damarensis | reverse complement strand
TTTTTTTGCTGTCCTCTCTTCTGTAACTACTGATATCAGAATGTCCATGTATGTCCCATGGTGACAAAGAATGAAACTGTGGACAGAGGGGGTAAGGTGTAAGCAAAATTATTTAAAAGTTATAAAGGCAAGGAATAGAGCTCCTGCTAGTTGAGAAGGGGTCCTGAGCAGGATATTTAAGAAGGGTCCCGTTTATTTGATATCTAGGAGCAATTTAGCAGATGGGAGTGGTGGAAGAAGTTGGTGAGGGATGGGAAGAGTGTAAGTCATCAAGGAGACAGTGGGCTATAGGCAAATCCTCAGAACTCAGAAGTAATCAGAGCAAAACTTTTAGGGTGTAGAAAAAGATCATGTGATAAGATTTTTTTTTTTTT
>NW_022929397.1:0-218 GCF_012274545.1 Fukomys damarensis | reverse complement strand
GGATTGCCTTGGGCAACTCGGTCTGCGACTACAGGGGCCTGAACTGGCGACGCGTGAGCAAAGTGAAACGGACCCAGGTCGCCTTGGGTTAAGAGGGACGGCAATCTGTCGGCGGACCCAGGTTGCCTCGGGTTAAGAGGGACGGCAATCCATCAGAGCAGCGGCTGTGCCTGATCCATGCAGTGGTAAGTAAAGGCAACCAGGAAGGTTGATTACTC
>NW_022929396.1:0-226 GCF_012274545.1 Fukomys damarensis | reverse complement strand
CTGGCTCTTCCACACCCTGCACTCTGGAAGACACATGGATTCTTGGAATGAGACACAATCAGGAGCCTGACTTGTAAATACCTGCTTGCGTTAGCACCATACAACAGAGCGAGGCGGTCTTTCACTGCATTCCCTTCTTCTGTAACGTAGGTTCTCTTTGGCGTCTTCTTCCAAAAATGCCGTGTGATTCCAATTAAAAACCTGGTCTGGCAGGTAACACTGGGAA
>NW_022929395.1:0-323 GCF_012274545.1 Fukomys damarensis | reverse complement strand
GCTTTTTCTTACCATTCAGTTATCTTACACAATGGACCCTTGACTTATGAACTCAATCAGTTCTCAAGGGCTGGTTGTAACTCAATTTGGTTGTAAGTCAATGCAGCTGAGGATGTTTACCTGGGTACACACTGTAGATAACAAGAGGCACATGAATCACCCATTAACCTAATTAGCTAAGTTGTTTGTTGGTCAGGCTGGTCATACCTTGAGGGTCCACTGTAGCTCAGTGTCTCTTCCTGATAGGCAACTCCCTGGTGTTCACCTGAATAATTCGAGATTTTTAAAACAAGCTAATGTAAGTTTATATACTGTTTTCTATT
>NW_022929394.1:0-613 GCF_012274545.1 Fukomys damarensis | reverse complement strand
GTGGGTCAATGATACGGGATTAATTATTCATTTCCTCAGCACCTTCCCTCGGCACAAGCTCCACTGTGCCTCTGAAACAAGATGACAATGTTATTTCCTGTATGAGGATGACATGACTTTGTGTGTTAGTATGATGAGCTCATCACTGGACAGACCGCATGAAAATTTCGAAGGTATTTCTGAAGAAATATAAGTGACTGATTATTATTGGAAAAATTGTGAGATTTTACCAGCATTAAGTTTTGGAAATCAGAAATATATCCTCCTCCACCAATATCTTTTTATTTCAGTGCCAGGGAGAGAGACACAAAAATTTAGATAAGATTGTTATAGTAATAAACCTAAGGTTAAATGAAGTCTCTCCCTTTCACATAACGCTGTGTACTAGTTAAAGGAGATTTAATTGTTGTGATTGTAACCTAATCTATTTGGGGGACAAAGGTGTTTTCTTATACATTACTTACATTAATTTTAGGTACTTTTAGAATAAGTTTTTAAGAAAACTCCTGGTGGTATCATAAATTCACATTGACCTGGAAAACTAACAGCAAAATCTGCCCATAAAATTCACCACACAGAATTCTCTGAAGACAAGAAAGCAGAATTATGAAAT
>NW_022929393.1:0-568 GCF_012274545.1 Fukomys damarensis | reverse complement strand
TTTTTTTTGGGGGGGTCCCAATGTGTACTTTGTGTCACATACCAGATCAGCTCTCCTAGTCTCTGGGAAATGGGATTGTGGTTTTTCCTTTGACATTTCTGATTCCAGTCTCCGGGCGGATGCTCTCCTTTTGTGTGTGTGCCCTTCCACCTTTCCTTTATTCCAGTGACCTGTGTTCACTCTTTCTCATGTGGGGATGTTTGTGCTGCAGATAAAAATAACAAAAACAATTTTTAAATACAAGATGGAAGAAAAACATAAAAAATCAAAAAAAAAAAAAAGATGGAATGTAGTGTTTACATTAAAGCCAGTTTTCATGACCAGTCCTGTCATTTCTACTTTGCCTAGTAACCAGACCCCAGACCTCTTCACGGTTTCACTTTTAAGACAACATTTGCTGAAGACCAGTCACAGCCATTTCAAATAAAGAGGAGGCAAAAAGACAAAACAAAAAATTTAAAATACAGGAAAAAAAAAAAACTTGAAAAAGAAAAAAGAAAAAAAGAAAAAAAAGCCCACGGGTCTTTCTAAGCCTTTCTATTCCCAATTGGTGAGGTTTCTGTGATAT
>NW_022929392.1:0-351 GCF_012274545.1 Fukomys damarensis | reverse complement strand
GGAGCAGGCTGGGCCCACCGTAGGCTCTCAGCAAACACGAGTCCCTCTCCCTTTGGGCCTCGTCGCCCACATTCCTCCCTTCCCAGACTTTCCCTGCGGGAGCTGGGTGAGGGAGCTGCCACCCTGCCTCCACTCTCTGGGCCTAACTCACCCGCCCCGGCCGCTCAGCATGCACCCCACCTGCCCCGGTCCACCTTGCTCCCTCCTCTGGCACTGTCATCTGCTCCTTCTGGGCTCAGCTGTTTCCTTACCTTGGTGCCTTTTATTTTAGCAGAACTTCCCTGTGCAGCCTGCCTTCTCCAAGCCACAATTCTCCCAGCCTGTGCATTTCCCACAGAAGTCCAGGAGGCA
>NW_022929391.1:0-241 GCF_012274545.1 Fukomys damarensis | reverse complement strand
AAAAAAAAAAAATAAAAAAACAAACAAACTTCCAAACCTTCCTAGTGTATAAACGTTGTGATATTAGGAAAAATGTAAGTAAACTATTATTGTTGATATTAACATTAAAATGTTTTTTTAGCTTGTTTGGAATCCTGTTCTATAATAAATATTTTGAAATAAATTAAGCTGTTGACTGTTAACAAACCAGCATGCATTGAACAAAATATTTCTTTTTAATCAATATTTGGAAACTATTAAT
>NW_022929390.1:0-206 GCF_012274545.1 Fukomys damarensis | reverse complement strand
GGCTGTCACTCACCGGAATCCTCATCCTAACCCTCACCCTCAGCCTGACCCCGGGGATAGGGAGTTACCTTCCTACGTCATTCCGAACACTGAAGGTCACATGAACAGTGGCTCGCCGACCCCTGAAGTGTAGACGACGCGATGCGGGGAGTGGAATGGGGATACTGTCCCGTCCCCATCATCGAGCTCTCACTCTACTCGCTGGC
>NW_022929389.1:0-1547 GCF_012274545.1 Fukomys damarensis | reverse complement strand
GCCCTGGACAGAATATAAGGGTCAGAAAGAAGGTTGCTGGGGTCAACTGTCTCTGCTTGCTGCTTGCTACTTCTCTGCTTTTGCTGCTTTGATCCTGTCATGAACTTTTTCTCCTCTGTGATACCCTTTTGCCATGCCACCCCGCCTTGGAGCCAGCAAACTATGAACAGAAACCTCTATAAACTATGAGTCAATTAAACCTTTCTTTAATTTTGGGTGTTGGGTATTTTGTTTCAGCAATGAGCAAAGTGACAAAGACAACATCATTCTAACATTTATGAAATGCTGCCTTTTCTTTTATGAAATGCTGCTTCATCTCCTAATATTCCCCCATCTTGGCCTCTTCCAGGAGTGACTGGCTGAATTGTGGCAAAATGCTCATTGTATTCATTAGGGGGAGAATTTCTGAAGTTCCTGCACCAATTTCAGCCAAAATAGACCCACTGCAGGCTTCGGCTTTTCCAAAGGCCACCTAAAAGTCCTAACCCCCGGAAGGGATAAGAGGAAAATTTTGGTTAGCAAGAGACACAGAATGGAAAAACTCCCAAAGACTGAAAATACAACTTTTTGCAGTCTGAAGGACTTATACCAAGGGAAAAGAATAGCTCCTTAGGGTCCTCTTGAAGCACTAAGGCCCAGACTGTGTTCCTTATGAAGCTAAGTAGGTAACTCACAGCCATGTACTTGCTTTCTTGCCTTTCCTACTTCAATTATATTTTTCTTTTCTTTTCTTGCTTTCTATGCATAAAGGATGGCCATTTGGCTTTCCTTCAAAGGAAACATGGATTAAAGTGCAGGACAATCTTTCTCTGCTCATCACACAATTACAGTGCCCCTAAAGTCTCCCCAGAATCAGTGGTGGCGAAACTATGGCACATGTGCTATAACAGGCTGTTTGTTATCACTGAAGACTCTAAAAGGTTCTTCATCACTGCGCAGATCATTTCTCTTACACATCAAATATTCTCTTGGAAAGAATCTCCATTTTCCAGAATTCAATCACCTGCAGTAATCTGATGACTCTTCGAACTCTTTCTTCCAAGCCTGTTCTAAGCTCCTGTCCATGGATCCAGCTCTTACCATTCATCACCCCTTGGAAGGTTCACATGTGTCTCCAATCTAGTCTGCTCCAACTGTATCATGTTTCACACCCACATTATTCTTCCCTTGGTCTTTTTTTTAACTTAGTAACTGGCATTACTGTGCACCAGTTGCTTATTTCAGAAACCTGTGAACCACCTTGATGTTGGCCTCTCACCCTCAGTCACTTCTTGCTTGAAACATCTGCTTTTTGCACAAACCTTGACAATTCTACCTCAAATGCATTCCAGCCTCACAGACTTAATGCCACCCACATAGTCACACATTCTTCAACTATTTTCCTTCATCCCCTCTTTCTCCAGTCCAATGTGCATAGAGCAATCTCTTTGAAACATCAATTTCAAGAGCTTTCTGTCAGGGCTGGGATGTAGCTCAAAGGTACAGCACCTGCCTGGCAAGAGCAAGGCCCCAAGTCTTGAGATTGATTCCAGGTACAAAAAAAAAAA
>NW_022929388.1:4793-5794 GCF_012274545.1 Fukomys damarensis | reverse complement strand
GTAGCCCAGGCTGGTCTCGAACTCACAGCAATCCTCCTGCCTCAGCCTCCCAAGGGCTGGGATGACAGGCCTGCGCCACCGTGCCCAGCTAAATGGCTGCTCTTAATTGCAAAGGTGCCAGCCAAAAAAGGAAAAAGAAGCAGGGGAAGTGGGGGGAGTGGACAAGTCCAGCTTTGCAGGTCAGTGACTTACACGGCGGTAGAGGGCTGACCGGTACCTGCCCTAGCAAAGCCATCGCCCCACTTACCAAGCTTCTGTTCCCCTAGGGCTCTAATGTGCACAGCAGAAGGAAGACCCAGAATCCAGAGTTAGAGCTGTGTGTTCACGTGCAGTTGGTTCCCATCCTTGTGGAGAATTCCAGTGCTCTCAGCAAAGGCAGAGACCGACAGCTCTGTTTGGCCCCACTCTGGGCCAGAGCCTCAGCAGCGGGACAGGATCCACAGGACAGCTGTACGGTGGCCGAACTACAAGGGCTGTTACCTTGACTAAAGCTGGCAGGACAGTCCTTTCTACACTCCACGCCTTCCTCCGGTCATACATTCCCCCTGCCTCCCTCTTCCACGGTGACGCCTGAGCTTTGGACGGGTGTTACACAGTTATCATTTTCGCCAAGAGATGCATGGGGGTGATATATGCCACACACAGCACAGCACCTACCACAGCAGCAGCCACTCAGCCTTAGAATGGCAGAGACGTCAACGGTGATGGCTTCAGATACCAGTAAAGAGCCTGGCTGAGATGCTTAAACATCACACACTTCCGAAGTAGCTCCTTCTTTTTGTCCTTTTTCTGATACTGCAGTTGAAGAAAGGGCATTTGCACCGAGCTAAATCCCTGGCCCCTCTTTATCTTTTGTTTTCGACAGAGTCCCTGAAGTCACTGTGTTACCCAAGCTGCTTGAACATCTAATCGTCCTGCCTCCATCTGGGATTGTAGGCTTGTACACCATATCCTTCATGACTACCTACTGGTGAGTGGTTTGAAGTTTCCATTATACTGTC
>NW_022929388.1:0-3414 GCF_012274545.1 Fukomys damarensis | reverse complement strand
TGCGAGGGAAGGTGAGGGCCGCGCCTTTCTAAGAGGTGGGGTCGAATGTGTATTTCCCGGGACCTGCCCATGGGGGCCTCGCTATAGTGGGCTGCGATGGGCCCGCGAGGAGGGTTAGCGCTTGATTCTGGGGAAGGAATAGGCCCCCCAATTTCCTCCCTGAGTAGTGTCCTGAGCGCTGGATGGTGGGTGTCGGTGTTACTTGGACGTCCAGGCTGAGGAATGACGTCAGAGTAGAAGTCCCTCCTCTCGGGTCTGGGTTCCCGTTACGGCTGGGCATAGGATTCCGGTGAGTGATAGGCTGGCAGTTGCTCTCCCTGGCTATTGGCGTGTGGCTTCCCTAGTTACTAGCGGCATGAGATTGTGCCTTAGGCTCAGCCACAGGGCCGGATTTCAGGGACCGCCTGCTGGGAGCTTACGAATCAGGTGGTGGCTTAGGGTTAGGGTTAGAGTTGGTGAGCGTGATCCAGAAGGCATTCGCCTACCGGGTAGTCTGCATGTCAGCGGGAAGGTGAGGGCAATGTCTTTCACGAAGTTGGGATGCACTGGGCATTCCTAAGGACCTGCACAGTGCACCGCCGTTCTAGTGGGTAGTGCCGGGCCAGCGAGTAGGGTGAGAGCTCGATGAAGGGGATGGGACAGGCTCCCCATTCCACTCCCTGCGTCGCGTCGTGTACATTTCAGGGGGCGGGGGGCCCCCGTTCATGTGACCTTCAGTGTTCGGAATGGCGTAGGAAGGTCAGTCCCTCCTCCCGGGGTCAGGCTGAGGGTGAGGGTTAGGATGAGGATCCTGGTGAGTGACAGCCTCGCAGTTTCTGCACCTGGATATTGGTGAGCCGCTTTCCTAGTTTTATCAGCATGAGATTTCACCTTAGGCTCAGCCAGAGTGGAGGATATCGAGGACCGCCCTCCGGGAAGGTAGGAATCAGGTGGTGGGTTAGGGTTTGGGTTAGCACAGGTGAGCACGACACGGAAGGAATTCACACAGCAGACAATTTGGCCATGAGAGTTAAGGTGCGGGCAGTGACTTTTGTGAAGCTAGGATGTGCCGCGGCTTTCCCTCGGACCGGAGCCTTGCTGCCTTGACAGAATCGGGAGTGATGGGCCATCGCCTAGCGTTAGAGCTACATTTGGGGCTGGAACAGATTCCTCGTTGGACTCCCCGTGTAGTGCAGTGTGTGACGGAGGGTAAGGCTTCGAGTTCTCTGGACCCTGAGTTCTCCGAATGATGTAGGAATGTAAGTCCCTCCTCGAGGCTCAGGGATAGGGTTAGCATTAGACGGAGGATTCCGGAGAAGGATAGCTTTGGAAATTCACTACCTGGGGATCGAGCTGTGGGTTTCCCAGTTAGTGTCAGCATGAGATGGCACCTGAGGCTTAAGCATAGGGGAAGATTTCAAGTGCCACCCCACGGCAACCTAGGAATCAGGCTGTGGGCTAGGGTTAGGGTTAGGATTGGTGAGCATGACCCAGACGGAATTCACCTTCCAGGTAGTTTGCCTGTGTGAGGGAAGGTGAGGACAGCGCCTTTCTTGAAGGAGGAGTCGAATGTGTGTTTCCCGGGACGTGCCCATGGGGGCCTCACTATAGTGGGCAGCGACCGGCCCACGAGGAGGGTTAGCGCTCGATTTCGGGGAAGGAATAGGTCCCCCATTTTCCTCCCTCAGTAGTGACCTGAGCACTGGACGGCGGGTGTCGTTGTTAGTTGGACGTCTAGGCTGAGGAATGACATCGGAGGAGAAGTCCCTCCTCTCGGTTCAGGGTCCCTGTTAGCGCTGGAGATAGCATTTGGGTGAGTGATAGGCTGGCAGTTTCTCTCCCTGGCTATTGTCGTGTGGCTTCCCTAGTTAGTAGCGGCATAAGATAGCGCCTTAGGCTCAGCCACAGTGCTGGATTTCAAGGACCGCCTCCTGGGAGCTTAGGAATCAGATGGTGGCTTAGGGTTAGGTTTAGGGTTAGTGAGCATGATCCAGAAGGCATTCGCCTACCGTAGTGTGCGTGCTTCCCTAGTTAGTAGCGGCATAAGATAGCGCCTTAGGCTCAGCCACAGTGCTGGATTTCAAGGACCGCCTCCTGGGAGCTTAGGAATCAGATGGTGGCTTAGGGTTAGGTTTAGGGTTAGTGAGCATGATCCAGAAGGCATTCGCCTACCGGGTAGTGTGCGTGTCAGCGGGAAGGTGAGGGCAGTGTCTTTCACGAAGTTGGGATGCACTGGGCATTCCCATGGACCTCCACATCGCACAGCAGTTGTAGTGGGTCGTGCCAAGCCAGCGAGTAGGGTGAGAGCTCGATGAAGGGGCCGGGACAACCTCCCCATTCCACTCCCTGCGTCACGTCGTCTACATTTCAGGGAGCAGGGCACCCCCGTCAATGTGACCTTCAGTGTTCGGCATGGCATAGGAAATTAAGTCCCTCCCCCCGGGGTCAGGCTGAGGGTGAGGGTTAGAATGAGGATCCCGGTGAGTGACAGCCTTGCAGTTTCTGCACCTGGGTATTGGAGTGCGGGATTCCTAGTTAGTATCAGCATGAGATTTCACCTTAGGCTCAGCCAGAGTGGAGGATATCGAGGACCGCCCTCCAGGAAGGTAGGAATCAGGTGGTGGGTTAGGGTTAGAGTTAGGACAGGTGAGCACGACACGGAAAGAATTCACACAGCAGACAGTTTGGGCGTGAGAGGAAAGGTGAGAGCAGTGACTTTTGTGAAGATAGGATGTGCTGTGTCTTTCCCTCGGACCAGAGCCTTGCCGCCTTGACAGCATCGGGAGTGGCGGGCCATCGCCTAGCGTTAGAGCTACATTTAGGGGCTGGAACGGATTCCCCGTTGGACTCCCCATGTAGTGTAGTGTGTGACGGAGGGTAAGGCTTCGGGTTCACTGGACCCTGAGTTGTAGGAATGATGTAGAAATTGAATGTAAGTCCCTCCTTGAAGCTCAGGGATAGGGTTAGGGTTGGGCGGAGGAAACCGGAGGATAGCTTTGGAATTTCGCTACCTGGGGATTGGGCTGTGGGTTTCCTAGTTAGTGTAAGCATGAGATGGCACCTGAGGCTTAAGCATAGGGGAGGATTTCAAGTGCCGCCCCACGGCAACCTAGGAATCAGGCTGTGGGCTAGGGTTAGGGTTAGGATTGGTGAGCATGACCCGGACGGAATACACCTTCCAGGTAGTTTGCCTATGCGTGGGAAGGTGAGGGCAGCGCCTTTCTTGAAAGTGGATTTGAATGTGTGTTTCCTGGGACCTGCCCATGGAAGCCTCGCTATAGTGGGCAGCAACGGGCCCGCGAGGAGGGTTTGCGCTCGATTTCGGGGACGGAATAGGCCCCCCATTTTCCTCCCTGAGTAGTGTCCTGAGCACTGTACGGTGGGTGTCGATGTTAATTGCAGGTTTAGTGTGAGGAAGGATGTAGGAGTATAAGT
>NW_022929387.1:0-266 GCF_012274545.1 Fukomys damarensis | reverse complement strand
CTCTGTGTTTTTTGTTTTTCCCTCATTGAGTTTATTGGTACAGTTTAGGTATACAGTACAGTTGCATTCATTACTGGGATCTTGTACCTTTACATGAAGGGTCTTGGTTCTCATTTTTTCCCTTTGTCCCTGCCCTCCCTTCACCCTCTCCTTCTCTCCCCAGTTACAAACACTTTATTTCCATTTTATCATTTTCACCGTGTTTTTTAAATATTGATTTAGGAAATGCTCAGTCATTGTTTCATATATTTCTTTTATTGCTTTCT
>NW_022929386.1:0-253 GCF_012274545.1 Fukomys damarensis | reverse complement strand
ACAACATGCCAGTGGAATTATTTTAATAGCACCCTTAAAGTTTAGAATTTAAGGTGAATAATATACATAATAATATAAGGTGAATATTGGACAGAATATAGAATCTCTTAAAAGAAAAAGCAGTCATTCATGAGAGTTCATTGCAATTGTATCAGCTCTCTTGGTGAAATTTCTGAAAGTGATAATGAAACATAAAACTATGTATACAAGGATATTATTATAAAACAAATATAAAGATACCATATCTATCTGC
>NW_022929385.1:0-289 GCF_012274545.1 Fukomys damarensis | reverse complement strand
GTGCCACTGCCTTCTGAATCAGTTCTGAGGTAAGCCTGGCAGGCACTATGCATGAAGATGGGAGAAGTTGGGAGGGCCTGCTAGCTCTGCCTTCTGCAACTTTGTGTTATCTCTCATATGTCAGGTTCACAGACTCAGTTTCTACAGATGCTAGTCATGGAAGAGATTGGTGTCAGTGAAAGAATGCTCGTTAATTTCTTTCCCTATTCATTAGATCGCGTGCTTTCTGATTAATTAAGGGGGCTCACCTAGTTTCTATATCCTATTGACACCACTCCGCTGTAAGAGT
>NW_022929384.1:0-555 GCF_012274545.1 Fukomys damarensis | reverse complement strand
TTTTAATAAACATACCAACTATCCTTCTCCTCCGTTTTATGCATATATGTGTTATTTTATTTATTTTATATGTTATTTTATGCATATATATATCTATATAGATATACAGATATATATCTATATAGATATCTCCCTTATAAGAAAATAGGAAAGAAATGAAGATAGGAAATAATGTTTGTGAGCATATTTTTAAAAATATACATGCATAGATAAGCACAGTAAATGTTTATATATTGTTTTCAAAAGTTAAGAACAATAAACACAGTAATACCATTAACTAACTTGAAAAGTGGCAATAACCTGGGCACTGTGGGTACATTTGTGATCACTGTTTTGATGTAGGTCTATGATTTTTTTTTTCTTTTCAAGGGAAATGTTTTAGAAAGTTTTGGTGCACTGGGCATTTAGTTCAGTGGTTCCACTGCGTGCTTCGCAAACACTAGGTCCCAAGTTCGATCCCCGGTACCCAAAAAAACAAAAAAACAAAAAACTCAAAAAATGCTCCAAACACTAGAAAGTGTTTGGTGTTCCTGGGAAATAAATGTGAGATAATCA
>NW_022929383.1:0-348 GCF_012274545.1 Fukomys damarensis | reverse complement strand
TTACCAAATTATTTCACTTGATTCTAGGACGGACATCACCATCCATCTTCAGACTTTCTTATTATATTACCCCCTGGGAAGCTCCGTGGCCTGAAGCAGACTTCTACGTCTCCTCAGTGGCGCTGGGACCATATCTCTCCCATCAGTTTCTGGTGCTTACACTCCAAAGATGGTGTGAATGGCATCTCATGGGACTGGTCCTGGTCCTCCTAGGTTGTCATTCACTCTAGACAAAGTGCTCTGCCTCAGGCCCTCTTGCGGACCTCTACGCAGTCCTGTTTTTTTTAAAGTTCGATATCTTGGGTAGACTTTGGTATACTCTCTGAAGCAGTACTCCTTTTCTTCTCT
>NW_022929382.1:0-220 GCF_012274545.1 Fukomys damarensis | reverse complement strand
CGGTGGATTGAGTACACTCTCTCCAGTTAGCTGGATATGGACTTTGATGAGCAGTTAGATAGACATGTACTTAAGTTCAGAAACTTCTGTCACTCATTAATCTGATGGTTAATGGATCTACAGCGATTTCAAGGAAGTTCCTACTGAGGGTGCCTTTGTCTAAATCTCTTGATTGAAGGCAGTGAGTTTTAGCTAACTTACAAACTTTACAAGCACCTAC
>NW_022929381.1:0-402 GCF_012274545.1 Fukomys damarensis | reverse complement strand
TATTTCGAACACTTACAGGTTAGCTTCGGGGTTTTCCCTGGTGATTTCAGCAAGACATGAACAGACACAGCCATTCAACCAACACCTCGACTTGTTTTTTTGTTTTTTGGGTTTTTTTGGCAGTACTTTGCTAGTGAGCCAGGAGCAGTGCCACAGAACTAAATCTCCAGCCCTCGATTTGTATTTCTTTATTGGTACTGGTGACTGAACCCTAAAAATCTTAATGTAGCCCTCACCGGCACATTTGAAATTGTGCACCTTTAGTTTCGCGCTGAAGACCGAGCTAGGGCACTGCCACGCGGGGTGAGTTCTCCGACCGGGAGCCCCAGGACGGCCTGGCCGGGTGAGAGCCCCACACCCCCATTCCCGGGGAAGGGGCGGCTGCACCCCCATCTGGGCACC
>NW_022929380.1:0-200 GCF_012274545.1 Fukomys damarensis | reverse complement strand
TGAGGCCGGGACCCCGTGGGTCAGCCCCGACCTGGGACTGAGACGGAGCCCCAGCACCCAGCCGGGCCCGCACAGCGGTCCGAGGTGCACTGAGCACCTACTAAGCCCCAGGGCTGTGGGGTTGGCGGGGCCTGCTGCGTGGAGCTTCATCCTGGGCGAAGGCCGATTCCCAGGACTGCTGATGTCCACTGTCGCAGGAC
>NW_022929379.1:0-231 GCF_012274545.1 Fukomys damarensis | reverse complement strand
CTATCTCAAGAATTAATTGTACTCAAAGAAAAATGTACTGATAGTTTTCTCTCCCTTTTTCCTACAAAATGCCTTTCATTAAATGGAGGCTGGTAACTAAAGAGGGCTAGAAGAGGAAGAACTGCAGAAGTCGAGTAGTTGAGCTGATGAAAGAACTAAGTGATCTGGTGATGAATTCTGATAAAGGTCGCTCCCTATGAATTCCTGTTAGTTGACCATATATTTAAAAAA
>NW_022929378.1:0-629 GCF_012274545.1 Fukomys damarensis | reverse complement strand
TTAAGGAAGAAGATAAAAGAGCAAGAAAGGATTGAAACGTGTAGAAAACAGAAAACAGAGGGAGCACAGAGGAGAGGGTGAAAGAAGACAAAGCAAACAGCAAAGTGCATTGCAGGGCCAGCGGGAACCACTCAGAGGAAGCCAGCCTCTGCCCCAAACCTCCTACCCAGCATGAAGTGCTTTCTATCCCCATTGAATTTCCATATGCTATTGATTTTCTACATCAATCCAGTGCAGATTATCCTGTTCCACAGTAATTCCTGGAGTAAGTGTACCCTTAAGTATGTTGCATTGCTATTACATAGATTATACAGCAATGTCCTAGAGCTGGTTCCTCTTAGATGCAGCTAGTTTCTGAAAATGCTATTAAATACCATAGGTTATTTGAAAAGAAAATTCAATTTTTTATTCTACTGGTCACAGAAATATTTCGGGCTACCAAATGTATGGGTTTTTTGTTTTTCTCATACCAAGCAGTTCTCCAGTTCTCTGCAGACACCAACTAGGTGTCCCACAATGCAGTTTAACTCTGCAACTATCTGCCCAGAGTTAGTACTGGCTCCACAGGTTCAGGGTTCAGTCCTGGGCAACTGTCCCCAACATCAGATGCCAAACCTGACTGCTAGCTC
>NW_022929377.1:0-1584 GCF_012274545.1 Fukomys damarensis | reverse complement strand
TGAACAAAATCTATCTTGCTATTTCCTATTATCTATTTTTTACTTTGCTCTTTAGTTACATTTTGGGTTTCTCATATACAAGAAAGTATATGGTATTTAAGCTTGTGTATCTCATTTATTTTACTTAACACTACTGTCTCAAGGTGCATCTTCCTGCAAATGATGCAAGTTTATTTTTTATATGTCAGAGCAATACTCTACTGTGTATAAATGGCACTTTATCCATTCATTTGTTGATGGCCATAGAGGCCACTTTCAAAATTCAGTGATAATGAGTTGTGTTATAAACACAACTATGCATGTATCACTGCAATGTCTTTTTAACTCTTTCACAACATATTTAGAAGGGAGAATACTTGGATCAAATGAGATGTTTAGTTTTAGTTTTTTGAGGAAACCTCCATACTAATTTCCATAGTAGTTGCACTAGTTTGCACTCCCACCAACAATGTAGAAGGTGTCTTTTTCCCCTGCAGGCTCACCAGCATTTGTTATTATTTGATTTTTTTGATGTTAGCCCTTCTGGAGTGAGATGGAATTTCAGTGTGTTTTAATTTACTTTTCTTTGATGGCCAGTGATGTTGAACATTTTTTATGTATTTAATGACCATTAGAAATGTCTATTTCAGTTCTTTTCATTGGATGTCATATTTTGGGGAGTCTAATTTTTTCAAGTTCTTCATGTATTTTAGATTTTAGTTCTGTGTCTGAGGAACAGTTGGCAAACATTTTTCCCATTCTGTAGGTTGTCTTTCCACTCTGCTGGTTGTTTCTTTTGCTGTGCAGAAGTTTTTAAAGTTGACATGGTCCCATTTGTTGATTCTTAGTACTACTTCTTGTGCCACTGGAGTTCTGTTCAGGAAGTCCTTGCTACACCTACATCTTCAAGAGTTTTACCTATGTTAACTTCTAGCAGATTAAATGTTCCTATTTTAACAATTAGTTTTTGGATCCATTTCGATTTTAATTTAATAGTGAGTTATATGCATCTATATTCAATCTTCTGCATGTAGACAGCCAAGTCTCCCATCATGTTCTAAATTTTTCAGTCCTTCAAGAATGAAAATAAATTAAACATCTATGTAAACCACGGCTTAAAATATCTAATCTTTGGAAATATGCTAAAGAACTTGGAATAAATCCATTTCACTTGCCAGAGACCAAGCCTTACAAAAATGATTCAGAAATTCTAACAGCAGTACATTCCCATCAGAATAATGACATCATTAAATTTGAAAAGGTTTTGAAAACAAATCACAGCAACATAAAGGCTGATACCTTTCTAAGAGAAAAGAGCCTTTGCTACTCCCCCATAAAAGCTTGTAAAATTAAGCCATACACACAACAGTACACATCCCTTTTGTTTCAAAGGAGTGAAACATAGATGTAAATGAAAGCAGAAAGCTTGATGGCTTAATACGCAGTGGATCACACTATTCATGAGTTAGTAAAATAATTTAAGATAGAACAGATGTTACAAACAGATGTTAAAAGAACAAGGAATGAATGGCAAAACTACTTCAGGTGATATGTCTTAAAAGTTACTGAAGTTATAGCAAAGGTGTTTTTTAACAGTCTGGTTTT
>NW_022929376.1:0-2300 GCF_012274545.1 Fukomys damarensis | reverse complement strand
AAGATGACCATGCCAGGTGGTTCTCACAATGGGTAGAACAGGTACTAAATGTTTCACTGCCTGGCAGCCGCATGAGTGAAGGTCCCTTAGTTGCCAACTGTACCTCAACTGTCAAGTACTTGAAGTCCAGGGGCCTGGCGGACTCAAACTGTGACTAGGGGCTCCTCAAGTTTCTCCTTCCTTCAATTCATTATGCAACTGACATGTCTGCTATTCTCAGTGGAACCTAATGTTTCACCTGATTGATTATGGGAGGAGGGCAGGCTCAATGCCTGGCTCACCAATTCACATTGTGGACCTGGCTCATGGCTGCAGCAAGTTCAGGCTCAATGCATATTGTACAATGACTCTCCAGACCTCTGTACAATTGTTTGTTTGGGTGACTGTCCCGGGAATGCCTAATCAGTCTGAAATGTACCTCTGTAAGAAGAGCAGGTCTGTGTGAACACTTTGTGGGTCTGAATGGCCTTCTCAAGCCCGCTGCTATTCTCCCAGCTTAAGGACAGTCTCTCTGCATTGTAAAATATTCCATAACCATACTCTGGAGGAGACAGCCAAGAGAGCTGGCTCACTGTGCAGGTAACTAGCCCCCAAAGTTTGGGACATGCAGAAAGGTGTGAGTGATGGCTCTCCCAGCTGTTAAGGGGTCCTAGTCATTCTGTGACAGGCAGCTTAGATTGAATGCATGCTCCCTTCACTTTGATTGGCCGCTTGAACCTACTGCCACTGGATGTCTAGGGGAAAGGCCTTCTTATTCAGGTCCTAGGCACTGTGCCTTTCTTCATGAGGGGTCAGCAAGGACAAGGGTGTGCTCACTTTGTGGCCAAAAGTTCCTCATGGCATCCGTGCCTAGAAGATGCACTGAGGGCAGAAGAGCTGCATGCTTTCCGCTACTCACCAGACCTCTCTATGCCTCACTGTTCCATGGGGCAAGCATGTTTCCATGCCTACCAATCCTTAACCCATCCACTAGGTGGCATGAAGGACCAGGCCCAGAGCACTGTGGGCTGGCCCATCCTCACAGGACTGCTGCATAGCAGACAGTGTGAGGACATGTAGACTGCATTGTTAGGCAGTCCATAAGCAGTCCGCTCAAGGCATGCTAGGCAGGGCAGGTTCAGCATGGCTCTAATGATGCACTGAAGATCAGGCAAATGCTGCACAGTAGGAGTGAGTGATCTCTGTGTTATTGTAAGGACCTCAGTGGTGTGGCTGTGTCAAAATGGATGGAATGCAGGCTCACTGCATGGCTCTCCACTGTATTTGGGTGTGCTACCTGCTATGTTTGGCAACTCGGGCTGACTGCAGGGCTAGGCCCTGCTCTGTTCCCCACAGGTTGTAGGCTTAAGTGACGGCAGGCAGACTTACTCATGAAGCATTCCTTGTCAGATGGTAAGCATCAGGCTGGGGTTAGTGTGAGCACACTGCGGGACACAGGGAACCTACACAGCCTGCTGGAGAAAAGCCTGCATGATCTTGTGCTCATCATTCAGCTGGTTGGTGGAGCCTGTTGTGCTTCATGCAGAATGACAGGAGTGAGGGCCCGCTGGCTGCGCAATCCATGCTAGGCCTTTGGCGGGAGGTAGCTAGTTGGAATGGAGCCTGAGTGCTTGGCCATCCATTGTTCAACTGGAGCCTTGTGCATGCTGCGACACTGGTGGTATCAATGCATGGCCATCGCCTACTCAGTTTTCAATAGGGATTTCTCCCAAGGGAGGTTTTCTCACAGATTCCATAACCCTTCCTTTTCAGGTGGCTGTATGCATGCTGTGGAGAGCAAGAGCACTCTGCAAGAAAAACTGCTCCTAAATACTTTCCTAGACATAGCCTGGGAGGTGAGTGAACTCACTTCATGCAAGTCTGCAGCTCCAGGTTGCACTGCAAGGAGGACAAAGCCAGGTCATTCTCACCATGCATCTAACAGTTGAAAGTTTTCACCGTGCATGACCACCGTATGAGTGCAGGTCACTTAGATGCAAATGGTTCCTAACCTGTGGAGTGCTTGAAGTCCATTGTGGTTAGTGGTTAGGAGCTCCTCAAGTTTCTCCAGCCATCAATGTGTTATGATTCTAAGGTGTCTGCAATGCTAGGTCGATCCCAAGGCTTCACATTTTTGATTCTGGGAGGAGGGCAGGCTCAAGTCACTGATTCATCCCAAGGCTTCACATTTTTGATTCTGGGAGGAGGGCAGGCTCAAGACATGGCTCACTGATTCACTGTGTGGACCTGGCTCATGTCTTCGGGCAGGTTGAGGCTCACTCCACATTGAACAATGACTCTCCAGACCTCTGTATGATAGT
>NW_022929375.1:0-209 GCF_012274545.1 Fukomys damarensis | reverse complement strand
TTTAAAAAGTTCAAACAACCACTAATTTGTTAAAAATTATGTAATTAACTGAATTATTTTGGGGTTTATATTCCTTGGGATTACGCTCAACTACTTTTCTAGAAGGAAAAGGCAAAGTTTTAAAAATAAGTAACATTTTTTTCTCGTAATTACCTATTTGCCTTTCAGTCCCCAACACATTTTCTACAAATAAGTCTTCACCACCCCAT
>NW_022929374.1:0-279 GCF_012274545.1 Fukomys damarensis | reverse complement strand
GCCGCTTAACTACCCGGAAAACCTTGGGATCCCTCTCAGGCAGGGGTACCCTCAGTGTAACGGCTGCAGTCTTCAATCTTCCATTCCGAAGGTGTCCTGCCCTATTTCCTCGACCTCTCCCTATGTCAGGTCCCCTGTTATCCCGAGCACCCTAGCAGGGACTTCAGACCCGCACCAGGAGGTCCTGTCGGGTCCACTCCGAAGTTCCCCACCCCCAGCTCCGACCTCAGGAGGCTCCTCTAACGCTGCGGCGATTCCCCCTGTGCTCCTGGTCCCCCT
>NW_022929373.1:0-214 GCF_012274545.1 Fukomys damarensis | reverse complement strand
ATTGTTTGGAATATTTCAAGTGGAAGATTAAAATGATCTCCACTACTCCATTTTCTAAATCAGCCAGGATTCACTCCAGCATCTTGAATCACTATGACATTTGCATATATTTCTGTATATATATATATGTGTGTGTGTATTTGTGTGAGTGTGGTTGTGCAAATTAAGCTAAAGTATTTATTTAAAGAATTTGATTTTTATAGAACTTTGGGGA
>NW_022929372.1:0-272 GCF_012274545.1 Fukomys damarensis | reverse complement strand
ACTATAAAAATAAATGCATAAATTGATTAAGAGACTACTAGAAATATATAATTTGCAAATATCGATTTCAGAAAAATAACTAAAATTCTCATATAAATTTTGGATTAGACTTCAGAATGAGGCATTTACCATTACTGAATAAGGATATTATATAATAAAAAAGATGTCAGCTCTAAATAATAAATTCAAAACCAAGAATGGCAATCACCAAGCTTTAAAATATATGCAGCAAAGTCTAATAGAACTGAAGAGAAATACAACATCTGCCATCT
>NW_022929371.1:0-309 GCF_012274545.1 Fukomys damarensis | reverse complement strand
GAGAAGGCCTAGGACACTGCTGCTGGGGGCATGAGGTACAGCGGGGTCAGGGGAGAAACCAAGCGAGGTGAGAAAGCCAGGGGAGGTGCGGATTGAAGACGAAACGATAGTTTTGCCACTTGATATAAAAATGCACACTTATTGAAACATCTTTGGATTACACGGCCACAATATAACTTGCAACGTTGAAGAAAACCATATTTTATGCTTTAGAAACAAAAATTCTAGCTCAGTAGACTTGACTGAGAGGAGAGAAACAATGGATGCCTGAAAGGAAACATCACAATGCAATGAAGAAAACAAAAGTGG
>NW_022929370.1:0-224 GCF_012274545.1 Fukomys damarensis | reverse complement strand
AGCCTTCCTGTCCCCAGAACAAAAATACCAGAAACCTGCAAATTAAAGGAGGAAAGGTTTGTTTGCCTTCTAGTTTCAGAGGGCTCAGTCCACGGTAGGCTGGCTCCAAGTCAGAAAAGGCAGGATGGAGGAAAGCTGATCAACCTGTGACATCCAGGAAACACAAAGAGAAGAGGGAGCCATCAGGGACAAGAATGTACTCTTCCATGTCACACCCTCAGGGA
>NW_022929369.1:0-928 GCF_012274545.1 Fukomys damarensis | reverse complement strand
TCCTGTTCAAAATAAAAACAAATGCGCAAATTGAAAAGCACGGGGATGCGGCGCGGCGGTAGTCCGGTCCCCACGACCAGAAACAAAATCACGACAAACACATGACCCTGGCCTTTTGCCCATGAAGGGAGGGCAGTTCTAAGAATTTCGTGCGTACCTATATTTTCAGTATATAATACACATTCCCATATGCGATTATTCAGAGTAATTTCCATATCGAAAAGAGTGAATTCCACCTCACATCGAGATTTGGCCACGACTTCAGCAAGACCCTGCAGAGTCCTCACGGCTTTCCTTCAGAGGAAACATCAAAAGTTTTTGAGCATGGAAAACGCCACACCAAGTGGGCAGAGTGTATTTCAACAAAGCAGAAATCGGTCCATTCGTCGTTGCTCCTCCCCCGCCTGCAGGAAACCCAGGGATCCCGGCCTGCACCGCAAAACTGAGAAATAAATTTAAAGAAGGAGAAGAGATGTTGCGATGGGTTACCAGGTGTGTTTCCATCCTTCTTCAAGCCCTGTGTGTGTGGGGGGAAACCTTCGGGGACGGCGGGCTGCCTCCCTGACCTCTTCAGCTGCCTCGCAGAGGGGGAGCCCTTGGGCTGCACTGCGGCGGCTCCGCCTCCCTCCCTGCCTCCCTCCGCCTGGCGGGATCAGCGCAGGGGACCTGGGCAAAGGGCAGGCGCAGAGGGGCAGCGATCACCAGGCTCAGAAGCCCGCAGCCCAGCAGCGGGAGGGGCAGCATCTGAGGGCAAGACGGCCTGCAGGGCTGCTTGTTCTGTTTGGTTTTGTTGTTGTTGTTGTTTTGGTTTGTTTTGTGTTTTTCATGTAAAGGTGCAAATTTCCCATGATGAATGTCCTTATAGTGTATACTTTAAACATACCAATGAAGTTAATTTAAACATTAAAGTTACCCAACAGAGTTTCTG
>NW_022929368.1:0-238 GCF_012274545.1 Fukomys damarensis | reverse complement strand
TATGATTCAGTCCTGTGGCTGATTCTAACTTGAAATATTAGTCTTCCCCCAATATTACAAAGGTTTGTACAAATGCCTCAGCTGAGGTGAATTTAATATGAATTGAACGAAGCCTAAGCCCTAGGGCTCCTCACTTGCACAGACCCTTTCTAAAGTCCTGGTTAGGGCCCTAGCACTTTTTGTATGCATAAATTTTGCATGTTTTATCATTAGAAGTCACTTTGGAAATTTCATGAGG
>NW_022929367.1:0-447 GCF_012274545.1 Fukomys damarensis | reverse complement strand
CACCTGAGAAACTTCATGAACACCAAAACAGCACTACAAGGAATTCTAAACAATATCCTAGAAGAGGACAATGAAGGTCACAACACTATGAGGCCCAACAGATAAAATCAAATAGTCAAGGCAAGAAACTAAAAGGAGGGGGGGGAGTGAAAAGAGTCAATAAAAAAACAATAACATGACAATAATAAGTCAGAGCATATCAGTTATAATCATCAATGTCAATGGCCTCAATTCACCAATCAAGCGAAATAGACTGGCACAATGGATTAACAAGCAAAATCCAACAATCTGTTGTATACAAGAAACACACCAAGTGCAAAATGAATCCAATAGACTGAAAGTGAAAGGATGGAAAACAATTCTCCACACAACAGGAGCCCAAATAAAAAGCAGGGATAGCAATCTTATTTGCAGACAAAGTAAATTTCAAACCAAAACTCACAAAGA
>NW_022929366.1:0-269 GCF_012274545.1 Fukomys damarensis | reverse complement strand
GATAAAACTTGAACCCAGGTCTTCTGGTGCCCAATGCCCACGTCCATTTCACCCGCTGTCTCTGCTGGCACAGGCAATGTCTACAGGAGGGACGGGTCCCCAGCAAGCCCACACCAGGCACAACAGCCTGGCTGGAGGGGGAATACATCCGGGAACTCACTTAGGAAGTGACGTGATTGGGGTAGGGCGGTCTCCAGGGAAACGGCGTGGTGGGCAACAGAGGGGTGCAGGGCCCTCCTGAATCCTCTAGTGAGGACCCTTGCAGGGTC
>NW_022929365.1:0-1028 GCF_012274545.1 Fukomys damarensis | reverse complement strand
TGTTCACGTCATACTCCTCAGAAACTATCAGTGTTAGCTTATGTGGAAAAAGGGTCTTTGCAGGTGTAATTTAGGGTCTTGAGATCATCCTGGGGTATCCAGGTAACCTCAAAATCCAGTGACAAATGCCCTTATAAAGGAAAAGCAGAAGAAAGTTACACAAGAAGAAATAACAGAAGATGAGGAGGCAATGTGGCCATGGAGTCAGAGATTGGAATGATGTGGCCACAAAGCCAAGCAAAGTTCTTAATCACCAGAAGCTGGAAAAAGGGCAAAGAATAGATCCTTTCACACGGCCTTAGAGAGGAACATGGTCCTGCTGGATTTAGAACCTCTAACCTCCAGAACTGTGAAAGAATAAATGTCTAATGTCTTAAGCCACTCAGCATGTGATAATTTGTTACTACAACAGCCAAGGAAACTAAGTAAAGACTCTTCAGAAAACCAGAGATCTCTCTTATCTTTGTCTTGTCTCATACATTGTGACTATTAGAGACTAGACAGTTCTTTCTTTAGAATTCTAATCCTTTCTTCGAACTACCAGAAGAAGTGTGTTAATCCCTTCTAGTCTTAACAGGTTTACTAGGTTGTATCCTATAAGATACATTCTGTTCATTATGTTACTTTCACTCCTATCATTTCTTTCCTGTCTTTCCCAGCTTGTCTCTTCTTTGCTCTTCATTTTTTAAAACATAATTGACATTTGAGGGAGGGGAATTAGACTGATTTTATCTTTTTATGGTATAATTCCTCAGTGATCCCCTGTCCACTTATTTGATCTCCTTCCCTCCTCTTCCCTACATCTTAATGTTGGAATGCCACAGGGCTTATTCCTTACCTTTCTGTATTTACTCCCTTGGCAACTTCATCTATGTTAATGATTTTATACAGCATCCATATAACAACTCCCAAATTATAGTTTTAGGCTAGATATATTCCCCTGAGCTCCATGCTAGTCAAAACATGCATTTGAATGTGCTTCTCCACCTAGATTAAAAAAAAAAAAAAAAAAAAAAAAAAAAAAAAAA
>NW_022929364.1:0-511 GCF_012274545.1 Fukomys damarensis | reverse complement strand
TCCAGAATCCTGTATAATTGGGGAGAGGTTCAGTTTGAAGTTAGAACACAAACACACTTGACATTGTGCTTCTGTGGTTTAAAGTGCAATTTTCCCTAGGAAACAGCTTCTTTCAGCACCGAGCATTTTGAAAGCAAATCACAAAGATTCGTCACTGAAATACACCACAGTGATAGGTGCTGCAATGCTGTGAGTTTACCAGTGAAATCCACATCTTATGTGGAATACAACTGTATTCATTTTTGTTGTAGGTCTCTGCCTGGCTGAGATCTAAACCCTGTTTTGAGGCACTTTATCAGAAAAGAACTTATGCCTAAGAGAGTGCCTAGAAGCTCTAAGTGCACAGAATCCTCCAGAATCCTGTGTTCTTTGGGATAGGTTCAGTTTGAAATTAGAACACAAACGCACTCGGCAGACTGCTTCTGTGTTTCAAAGGGCAGATTTCCCTAGGAAACTGCTTCTTTCCCCACTTAGCAATTTGAAACCAAATCAGAAAGTTTCCTAACTGTGA
>NW_022929363.1:0-288 GCF_012274545.1 Fukomys damarensis | reverse complement strand
CAGTTTAAACTGCAAAAGCACTCTGCAAAGTGCGTTTGTGTTCTAACCTCAAACTGAACCTATGACGAGGTATACAGATCTGTGAAGTGCTTGTGTGCACTCAGAGCTGCTAGGCACTTTCTTCAGCCTAAAAGGCTTTTCTGGTACAAGTGCCTCACAACAATGTTTCAATCTCTGCTGGGCAGAGACCTATAAAGAAAAAGGAATACAATTATACTCCATATGAGATGTGATTTCACTGGTAAATTTACACTGTTTCAGCACTTTTCTGTATGGAGTTCTTCACAT
>NW_022929362.1:0-340 GCF_012274545.1 Fukomys damarensis | reverse complement strand
AACTTTGGTAACTCATGGCTATCAAGAAATCTGTACATTTCATCTGTGTTTTCCATTTTATTAGATTACAGGTTCATGAAGTAGGAACTGATGATCTTCTGGATTTCTTCTAGATCTGTTGTGACTTCACCTCTTTCATTCCTAATTGCATCGCTCTGAGCCCTTTCTTTCCTTTTTATTTTTGGGCAAGGTTAGCTAAGGCTTTATCAATTTTATTTATTCTTTCACAAAAATCTCAATTCATTTATTTTTTGTATCATTTTATTAGTTTCCATTGCACTGATTTCTGCTCTGATCTTTATAATTTCCTCCCTTGTAAGAGCTTTGGGTAATTTTTGCT
>NW_022929361.1:0-220 GCF_012274545.1 Fukomys damarensis | reverse complement strand
TGCCCAAGCTGGGCTGAAACTTTCCACCCTCCTGCCTCAGCCTCCCATAATGCTGGGATTACATACGCTGTGCTCATTAACCTCTGTACTTCCTTAAAGCTCTTTTCCTGCCCTGCCCTGCTGCTGGGGTCCTTGGTTGGCATTTTGATCTGTTGGTACCCCCTCTCCCCGCCCCAAGCTGGGGTTTTCTCTCTAAACCTCCAGTAACTGTTGATGCATA
>NW_022929360.1:0-228 GCF_012274545.1 Fukomys damarensis | reverse complement strand
CACATTGATTCCATTCCTGTCTCTAGTTTCAACATTTACTTTCTAGTAAAGCACAGATTCTCACACCACGGAAAAGGTCAAGTTTTCCCAAAATATTAAAGTCCCCAAAAGGCTGATGTGACGTGATATCTGATAAAATGGGCTAAGAATGATGTGATATCTGATAAAATTATAGGCACCAAAAATTTAGAACTATGTCCACTTCTGGGTTATCTAACAGGAAGATTC
>NW_022929359.1:0-244 GCF_012274545.1 Fukomys damarensis | reverse complement strand
ATTCCAGAGTGTGTATGATAGAGACTCCAGTCCAGGTGCTACAACATTTCAAATGCCACAGAACGGAAATCAAACTGGAGGCCCCTGTGGATAGGGCGCTTGTTTCAGGGTACCCAGCATGGTGCCTCCTACAGAAGTCACATTCCAGGGAGTCAGGGACTGCTGGGCAGCCCTCTTTCTCAGAGGGCAGCGCCATTCTGCCATTAGGTGCCTCTCTCCCATACTCTGATCAAGTAGAACATAA
>NW_022929358.1:0-203 GCF_012274545.1 Fukomys damarensis | reverse complement strand
TAATTAATAATGTGAAATAGGAAGTAAAGGGCTAAAGGTATAGGGAAAGTGGGAAGGGTAGGGTAAAGGTAATAAGGGAGAGGAAAAAAATATGAAAAACCGAAAAAAATGGAAATAAAGTGTTTGTAAATAGAGAGGGAAGGAGGGGGTGAAGGGAGAGCAGGGACAAGGGGAAAAAATGAGAATCAAGACCTATCATGTAA
>NW_022929357.1:0-611 GCF_012274545.1 Fukomys damarensis | reverse complement strand
AATTAATGAAAGAGGTAGGGCTGCTTCTACACAATGGAATAATGACTGCATATATTTAGCACTCAAATGAACCCCTTTAGGCAAGTCTTGGTAATTCCTTGCCTATATTTTTTTAGTAAATGGGCAACTAGCAAGAACTGAGGTGGGCACGATAGTCATCCTGAAGCAATGAGGATCTGAGTAGGGCTAATAGAAATGGTAGCTGAGAGGGAGAAAAAAATTAGAGTGGGAAAAATGAGTACCAGTTGTGGGAAAACAGCTGTAGAAGCAGACGTTATTATTTGTAACGATAATCTTATTATACATTCACCCAAGGAAGAGAGGACTGCCATAATACCGACAAGATGCTTCCAGAACTTCTACAAATAACTGTATTTTTAAAATGTAAGAGGTGGAATATTTTGGAAGTCATGCTTTACCACAGGGATTTACATTTGGAACCGGCCGGCCTATTTCCCTAGCTTCTAAGCGTATTTCTGGTTGATAGACTGGGAATGGACTGATTAACTGGCATTAGTCATTTAACCATTATAGCACGCACTTTCTAAAGCTGTCTGAAAGGGGTTCTGTCTAGTTGCCTTCAGCTTAAGAGAATTGCATTACTTAGAGGA
>NW_022929356.1:0-219 GCF_012274545.1 Fukomys damarensis | reverse complement strand
TTCTTTCACAATCATGCTTTTGTTTTAAATAATTAAATAAATGATTCCAATCAATAGAAAAAATTATGCAGCCTGACAACTGAAAAATATTTTAGGACTATACAATCAACTTTCTCTTTTTCAGAAAGATAAAAGAGTTTCATGGCTTTTTGTTTGTTTGTTTGTTTGTTTGTTTGCATTGAGTTTATTGGTACATTTTAATTATATAATATGATGACA
>NW_022929355.1:0-299 GCF_012274545.1 Fukomys damarensis | reverse complement strand
TACAAGTTAAACATGCAAAACTCCACGTGAATAGATGTGCTAGTTTTCTGGTATTCATAAGTCAGAAGCTTGTCCTACAGAAGTTCTGTTTCCTTAGCAGGGATGAGCTTTCCTTTGCCAGTCACAAGAGTTTTCTCTTTGTACCATCTCATTCATTTCTCCAATTTTGCTTCCTGACATCTTGCACACTCAGGGGTTAGTCTCAGAGATGGAGGAACAAAAATGTCAGATGCACATTAGTTATTCCAGTAGGCCTCAAAACTCTGTGGTATTATTTCTTCCTGTCATCATTATTTTTT
>NW_022929354.1:0-206 GCF_012274545.1 Fukomys damarensis | reverse complement strand
TCAGCGGTTCGGTGGCCTGCCTTGCAAGCTCAAGGACCCGAGTTCAGTCCCTGGTACCCCCCCAAAAAAAAACCCCAAAACAAAACAAACAAACAACAACAACAAAAAACCCCAAGATGAATGTCAAATATCACCTTTTAGATGGTAGATTTCTATCATCATGATAGATTAGTTTGGCCAGTTCTTGAGCTTTATTATAGGTGACA
>NW_022929353.1:0-257 GCF_012274545.1 Fukomys damarensis | reverse complement strand
TCAGTTTGTTTCCTCACCTAACAAATGATTACAAACTTAATGGCTTTGCACAACACAAATATACGATAGTTTTTAAGGTCAGAATTCTGAATTAACTTTCACTAGGCTGAAAGCAAACTGTGTGCAGGGCTGCACTCCTGGAGGCACTTTTTCTGTCTCTTCCTTGCCTGTCAGCTTCTAGAGCTGTCATGTGGCTTTCTGTGGCTCTCAGCCTCTTCTGCCCAACACAGTAAAGATTCTTTTTCCCCCTTGAATAT
>NW_022929352.1:0-1538 GCF_012274545.1 Fukomys damarensis | reverse complement strand
TTAACACACTTTCATGTCCAGAAACACTGAAACAATCTCTTACACCTGGTAAGCACTAAGACATGTTCTGATGGATAGAAAAGCGCTCCCACGCAATCACATACGCCTAGGACACACGATGTAATAAAGAAGCAATTACCTGACTCAATCAAATGCAAACAGAGCACTTCTAATGGATACTGTATGGTGGGATAGATGTTTATCATTCCTTCACAGGCCTTCTTCAACCGAGCAGTCTCATGAGGAAACTTGAAAACAAAAAAGCAAAACAAACTACATTCCAACTGTAGTAAAATGCATTGGTACACATTTTCCTAATTAGAAATACATAAAAGTCACTTTACGGATTTAAAAAAAATCTACTTACTTTGGATAAACACTGAATAAAATGCCTATAAAGGAGTTGGTGATCTTCGCTAGGAATCTGATCTGATAAGCCCAGTGCGTTTTCAAATGCAGTCAAAAGCTGAAACAAACAATAAAGCTCTTTACACAGCATATTTAAGTGACAGGGTGAGACAGGCTCTCTTCTATAAGGTATACTTTAACTAGCTGGAGTGTATTCTACTATCTGCCCCGACAATTTCAATGATACAAATGTATACCTGAGTTTTAAAATGCACTCTAACTCCAACTGGCTGGTCAACTGGACTGAACTAGTAAGTGATCGCTATAAATTACCAACATTAATTTTGGCTCATAATTTCTCCTTTTGAGTTGATTTTCTCAGGTACTTTGTCACAGCAATGGAAAGCTAACTAACACATTGTATAAACAGAAAAATCTTACTCTTACACTTGACCCTCAGTCTAAGGACACTGCCTGACTTATACTACATTCTCAATAAAATACTGAATAAAAAAGCAAATTAATAAGTGAGCAAACATTAAAAATGAACTTCCCATGCTAGCCTCTAATATTAAGGTTTAAAAATTCCATTGGATTTAACATATGCATATTAAATAGCTATTTATATAATATAAATTCGTTGACTTTTAAACTTATAAATAAAAGGATAAAGATATTTTCCAATTATGGTTCAAAACCAATGTTCTCATAGTGGTTTTTTTTGGCAGGGTGGTACCGGGAATTGAACTTTGGCCCCTGCACTCCTGAGGCAGGTGGCGGAAACACTGAGCCGAATCCCTGGCCCATCTCATAGTCTTTTAAAAATTCTTTTCAATTACTTGAAAATCTATACACTAAAAAACAATATTATCTGGTATAAATACCCTAACTACTAAATATAAGTAATCAAGTTGAATTGTTAAGCCTCAAATAATACAATACTCTTAGTTTACAACTATAAAGAAGCATACTTTCAAAATACAACTGTTTAGAAATCATACCAGCTTTGTGAAAGCCAATTTTTGCATAATTTCTTTTCTACGGTGATTAAGTTACTGATTTTTTATGGATTCTTACAAACATAAGAGAATGAAATTCTCATACCCTGAGTACCAATTTTACTCCCTCCAGACTTGGTACGAGTGCAGGCCAACAGGTCTTTGTCACAAAAAGCCCCTATGAACTTAAAA
>NW_022929351.1:0-886 GCF_012274545.1 Fukomys damarensis | reverse complement strand
GCAGAAATACAGAAGGTAAGTAATTCTATGGAAAGTGGAAACAGCAGAAGTGACCAATGTAAGCGAATCTCTGAACTAGAAAAAAAGGCTGATGCTCTTGAGTATATACTCAGAGATACCTTAAAAATAATGAGAGAAAGTGAAATTATCTAAGAGATCCTAGAAGATGCAAAGACTACCTAAGATTAACTAGAATTAGAGACAGAAGACAACAAGAATGGCATAAAAATGTTTACAGAAATCATAGCAGAAAAATGTGCTAGCATGAGGAAAGATGCTACATAAAACCAAATGGCTACACCTGCCTCTCAAGCTCAAGGTCTTGAGTTTGATCCCCAGTACAAAACAAAACAAAACAAAACAAAACCCCAAGTGGCTAAAATGTTTGAAGAGATAAAAGAAGAAACACATAAGAAAATTAATAATGTATTTAGTGAGCTTAAGAAGGTTTTAAATATTTCAGAGTAGAACCTTAGAACACAAATACAGTACTCTTTGACCTGCATACAGTTTTAACACTGCTTTTTTTTTTAAATCATTTCTAATAGTGATTCAAATAGATGTAAAGGTCGAAGTAACTTATCATTCTCAGAAAAACTTCACTCTGGTGTACCTTTAAGCTTACATTCAGATCATTCTCATTTTAAAATATAAAATTATCTATAACAAGAAGAATTTATGCTATTTCCTATGCTTTATTAAAATTTCCACTAAAATAATTTTACAGGCTTTTAAATTTCCTTTGAATTTATTTTTTGTCATTGTCATATGTTAGGCTATAATTTTCATGGGTCTAGGAGATTAGTTTATATAACTGGCATCACAGATTGCTTTGCTATTTCTTCAAAGATTTTTTCCTTATTGATCAGTATAAATGGAGTAGGAA
>NW_022929350.1:0-307 GCF_012274545.1 Fukomys damarensis | reverse complement strand
AAGCAGTTGCCTCACTGAGCTACCTGGTTCCGGAGTGCAGTTTGGCCAGACTAATAAAGGTCTGTTTACCATCTAGGCTGGTGTGTTCCTTCCTGGGTTTCTCGTTTCTCCGTCGAACTCCCAGAGCCTCGCTGCGTGTTAGGACCCAGCATCATGGAGGCCTTTTCAGCTGTTCACGCTCCGTGGAGTGGAAGTGAGACTTTAAATCTTACATGTCATATAAAGGTACAAGATCCCAGTGATCAATGTAACTGTACTGTATACCTAAAATGTACCAATAAACTCAATGAGAAAAAAAAAGAAAAAA
>NW_022929349.1:0-222 GCF_012274545.1 Fukomys damarensis | reverse complement strand
TCCAGGGTAAAAGAAGTGTTGTTTTAGTGGGTTTTCGTGGTACACTTTAGATGTGCATAATGGGCACATTCATCTTAGGGAATTTGTACCTGTACCTGACGCATCTTGCTTTGTCTTTTCTTCCCACCCCACCCCTCCCTTCAATCCTTCTGCCCTCCCATTTACAAAAGATTTGTTTCTATTCTTTTCCTTTCCATCCTTTCTTTTTCTTTTCCCTTCCTT
>NW_022929348.1:0-364 GCF_012274545.1 Fukomys damarensis | reverse complement strand
TAATCTCAGTGTTGTTTTCATCTATATCTCTCGAATGTCCAGTAATGTGGAACATTTTTTCATATATTTACTTACTGCTGTTACTTCTTTGTCTGAGAAATGTCTGTTCATTTCACATGGCCATTTTTGAATTGGGTCTTTATATTTTGAGGGGGCAGATTTTTTAGTTCTTTATATATTCTAGATAAAAGTCCTTTGTCTGAGGTGCAGCTGGTAAATTTTTTTTCCCACATTGTAGATTGTCTTTTAGTTCTATTAATGGCTTCTTTTGCAGTGGAGAAGCTTTTTAATGAGATGAGATCCAGTTGTTGATTCTTTGTGCTAGTTGTCGTGCTACTGAGGATTTGTTCATAAAGTCTTTTCC
>NW_022929347.1:0-582 GCF_012274545.1 Fukomys damarensis | reverse complement strand
TGTGAGAAAAGTTATAGCCAGAAATTCTTGCAACCAAACACTTGTGCAAATGGCAGTCACTGAGGTGATGCGTATAACCTCCTCTTTTCTGACAGGGTAAGGGGTCCGGAGTATGTGGCCCTCACACTGGCGTTAGAGGCTACACCATGTGGCAAGGATACCCTGATGAGTGAGACTTCTAATGCCTCTGAGGAGAGGGCTGCTTTCACGGGCAGCTTCCTTCCCCAGCCTGGCTTTCCGGGAGCTGGGAGGAGTCACTGCTGCGGCCAGGCTGTTGGGAAGCAGAGCTGGGGTGTCAGACCTCACAGAGGAGGCATGCAGGGCCCTCCCATGCTCTGCCTCTCCCAACTGCAGAACATTTGTCTCAGGAGGCCCCATAGACAGATCTGACCCTTCACGATGGTGAGAACAGCTCCAGAGGACAGGACGGCGCTCAGCGGTGGACCAGGTGCTCTGTCAATGTGCAGACAACATGGGACACCCTTACACGGGCTGGGGGGCACGGTCTGGTGCACACCAGGCCATCCGTGCTGCCTGGGGCTCCTAGGCTGTGACTGGCACTGAGGGTCACAGGCAGTCGTA
>NW_022929346.1:0-661 GCF_012274545.1 Fukomys damarensis | reverse complement strand
GGGACTTGGCAGCCTGGATAACGGCCCTGCCCGTCACTTGTGGCCTGGGGAGGGTGTGACTCTCGCGTCCTGTCCCAGGCCACAATCAGAAGCACATGACGTCAAAGTTCTCCTCCTGCCGCAGACGGGAAGTGGCTCTTTTACAAGCCCGGGTTGAACGTCCTACTCATGGAGGGTGTAGACTTGCTGCGAGCTGAGCACTACTCCACAGACCTCTGTGTGACTTGTCCTTGAGGCCAGCGTTTTTCCTGGCCAATGATCCTTAGAACATCCACAAGGTGGCGCCTAGGACCAGGGCAAGAGCACAGTTGGCCTACAGTCCTCAGAAGAGTGCTTGCTGCCTAGCTGGTAGAGTGATGACATTTGGACGGCATTGCTGACCAAACCTTGAGCAGTCCACTTACGTGAAATGAGGCAGGGCAGGTTCAGCCTGGGCCTAAAGATGGACTGAAGGTCAGGAGAATGCTGCCCAGTAGGATTGAGGGCTCACAGTGCTCTTCACAGGTTCTCAGTGTTCTATGCGAGTCAAAAGAGGGGGAATTCAGGCTCAGTGCAAGACTCTCTCCTTTATAATGGTGTGCTATTTGCTATCTGTGGCGAGGTGTGTGGACTGCATGGCTAGGCCCTGCTCATTTCCCCAGCAGTTGTAATCTGAAGGGAC
>NW_022929345.1:0-712 GCF_012274545.1 Fukomys damarensis | reverse complement strand
CACAGGCGCGCCTCCGATCTTAATAGAATCTTAAAAGGAATGAATTACTGACCCATATTGTTTTTCAAACCTGAAACATTGTAAGAAATGCATTCACACAATACAAGCAAGTTTGCATTTCTCCCATTCTCTATTCTCTTAGGATCCCAAGTGTAACCACAGTGCCCACAACTTCTAACAACGTTAAGCAGACACTTAAGATTTGAGGGTAAGTGACAGCTACAAATAAGCACTTCGAATGTCCCAGCTTCCCGTCACTTTAAATTCTGTCCCTTCTGCCTGGAAAGCCCTTTCCTTGTCTTTCTAGATAACTACATTTTATCACCGAACCTCGGTATTTGTGTCACACACTAGAGTTACAAATCACATACTCGCTCCTCTACGCTCCCGAAACACATGCTCACCTACCTGTCTCTTACGTCTCAAAACCCTTTCAACTTAACACCTCAGAAGCCAGGTGACCCCGGCAGACCCCGTCTCCTCTGGTCGCATCCCGCTCCTCGCTCCTCCGGACTGTGACACCTCTCATCCAAATGACTAAACCAACCGGCCCGGCTCCTCCCCCACGTCTCTCACCCTCCCTCTGCCCCTCCTGCAGCTCCTGTGATTTTACCTTTTCACCTTCTCTTGAATCAACTTATTTCTCTATTTTTTCCACTGCCAACACAAAGTCACCATTACTTCTTGTCTGACCAGTTGTCTAACTGATACA
>NW_022929344.1:0-2137 GCF_012274545.1 Fukomys damarensis | reverse complement strand
TATAGTGTAGTCCAGAAATGAAAGGCACCTCCAAATTTGGGGGATACTGACCCTACCTGTACTATTAGTGGCATTAAAAACAAATAAAATTATTAATGTTTTTAAGTATTTATGTGTCAAGTACACTCTAAGCACCTTCTTTTTCCCCCAGTAATAGAGGCTGAACCCAGGGTCTTCACAATGAGCTAAATCCCTAGCCCTCTTTTCTAATTTTATTTTGAGACAGTCTGAGATTACAGGCATGCATCACCACAACCAGCAAGAAGCCAGTATTAAAAGATCATATAATTCATGATTCCATTTATACAAAATATCCAGAATAGATAAATTTATAAAAAGTAGAGTAATGGTTGCTTACGGCTAAGGGAACTATAGGGAAATGAGAATACAGTATTTCTTTTGGAGTGATCACAGTGTTCTAAAATTGATTGTAGTGACGACAATCTAGTGATGGCTTGCGCATACTAAAAAATACTGAATGGTGTACTTTAAATGAGTGAATTACATAAAATGTTAGATCGCAAAAAAACTCTGTTGAAAGTTGAATAACCATAAGGAAAGCAGACAGAAAAATGAACTTTCAACAGTATTTAAATAAAAACTTAAATATTCCATTGTTAACAACATTAGATTAAGTCTAAACCAACCTTGTAATGGAAAGTGAAATGTTTTCATTTCCTCCATTGTTAGAAGGCAGTAGCTCAACCCTACTTTCTTAGAGCCATACTTTTGAATGATGGGGTCATTATGCAGGATGATGTTGTCTTTTAAACTAGTAGAAGGTAAAGATCCTATAATAAGAAAGACAATTGAATATATATTAGAATATATATGTAAAAATTTCAGAGAACATAACTCCTATGTTATGTGGGGTTTTACAATCTAAAATGCTTTAAAGAAAATACATCCAAATAGGTTGTAATAATAAAGGGTACAAAAGAGAGAGAGGGAAGAATATATTTCAGGTTGGAGTGGTGAGAGCTATTTTAAGAAAGTAAAATTAGCTGATTCTTGAGGAAAAGGTGGAACTTAAGATAGCTGGTAAGTTAGACTTGATCCTTATAGCACCTGCCCATTCCCAACAACCCATTTTAACTAAATCTATTTCATTCTTAACTATCTATTCAAGCAGCCTGTTTCTTAACCAGCAACTGTTGGTGCCTGGATTAAGGGTGTGGACCTAGCTCAGAAGGAACTCATCTATAAAACAAATAATGATTTGCTATTCCTTATCAAAATAGAACAATGGAAGTAACTACTTTGATCATACTGCCTGCTCCCAGAATTTCAACTAGAAAATAAGTTGGTGTGCTGCTGCACACCTGTGATCCAAGCGATCTGGAATCCTAAGGCAGGAAGACTGCAAGTCTGAGTCCAGTCTAGGCAACTTAAGAAAAACCCTGTCTCAAAATAAAAAGGGCTGGAGATTTAAGTCAGTGGGAAGGCTTGGTAGAAATAGAAAAAGAAGAAAAAGAGATCTCAGATGGAATGAGGAAAACATGGATGAGACAGAAGGACAAAATTAAATCATAGACCAGTATGTGTGCTAGGTTCAAGAGTCTGAACTTTAGTCCATCATCCAATACTAATAGGAAGCAAGACAAAGGGAGAGGGAAAAGGAGCGGGAAAGTGACATAAGAAAATGTATTTTAAGATCAACCTCAAATTTTCTTTGAAAAAGAATTATGACTAGAGTCTGGGTTAAGATGGTGGAAGGAATGAAGGAAAAGGAATATATGAAGAGAGATATTTACAAGAAAAACTGGTGCAGGGTGGTGACAAAACAATTCAGTTAAAAAATTATATGCTTATTATATGCTTGGCAATGCTCTAGCCACTAGGGATTCCCTAATAAACAAAACCAATAAAAGAGAACTTAAATTCTAGGTGAGAAGATGGACAGTAAACAAATACTTAATATAGTAGATGGATATAAACAATACAAAGAAAAGCCAGGGAGGAAAAGGAGAATAGGGATTGCTGGAGCTGGAAACGGGTTACAGTCCTATACCTACATATCATGGAAGGACTCCAACAAAGTGGCTTCTCAACAGAGACTTAGAGAAACAAAGGGAATGAGACTGAGGATAGAGAGACAAAAGAAAATAATACTTGGGGTCAGCGATTTAGCTCAGTG
>NW_022929343.1:0-208 GCF_012274545.1 Fukomys damarensis | reverse complement strand
ACCACATCCAGATGCCAGCACTACCACTTACAGACCTTATGATATGGCCTAACTTCCTGTGTTCCTCTGACCCTCATTTTCCTCATCTAGAAAATGGGAATAAACCGTCCTCCCTATAGGACATGTCAGCAATCAGAACCACGTCGAGCAGTTGATTCTGATTTACTTCATGCTTGACAAACTAGTCTCTTGAGGCCTCTCCAGGTGA
>NW_022929342.1:0-248 GCF_012274545.1 Fukomys damarensis | reverse complement strand
CCAACATTTATATAACCCTAAAACAATTAGTTTAAAAGTGAAATTTTTGGTCCACATATTTTGTGGACATAAGGTGGAGAAAAAAATTAAAATCAAGTTGCTTTCCTGAATTCAGAATAAATTCAGAGGTTGGCTTATTTCTAAAGCTGAATCTAATCAAACAGTTATGTGAGGGAAAAACCTCTTTCCATATGGAACTACTTCCAAGGATTAAAGACAACTTTATTTTGGGAACTCTGTAAAATGCA
>NW_022929341.1:0-279 GCF_012274545.1 Fukomys damarensis | reverse complement strand
TTGCACAGTGGGTGTGGTCACTGACTTCCCATCTCTCTGGTCCTCGCTCTCTCCACAATCCTACGGCTCTCTGCAGTCCAAACTGTTCCTTGAGCACACTATGCGACAACGCTGGCCCCAAGACAGCCTTGCGTATGCCCTTCTGCTGCCAGCACGGCTCCACCCCTTCCTTTTTGCCAAGGGGATTCTGCTTACCCTGCAGAACTTAGGGTAACCCTATGCCTGCACCTACGTCCACACCTCACACCCCGTCTAGAACTAGCTTCATAGCCACATTAA
>NW_022929340.1:0-215 GCF_012274545.1 Fukomys damarensis | reverse complement strand
GTATACGTTTAAGTTCTGCACATTTCATTCTGAATAAATTATACCTCAATAAAAATCCAAAAAAAATTTAAAGTAGAAGATATAGTAAATGCAAAATGTTCTTGCTTATCTCTCAGGATCTTTGTATTTTATTTGGACTTAATGTTTCACAGTATGTGAAGATGCCTCAGGACAACTGAATATTAGTCTGTTGCTTTTTCTGGACAGTGGCCCAA
>NW_022929339.1:0-494 GCF_012274545.1 Fukomys damarensis | reverse complement strand
CCGGACGGCGATTTCACGGAGGAAATCTGTTTATTTGCCCCAGGGTGCAAAATCAGGCCTTTGCTGCTCTGCATCCCACGGTTACAGCAGTTGCCCAGCTGCAAGGCAGAAGCAGCACATACGGAGAACCTGAGAAATATCTTTGGCCTAAAGAGGCCAAGATGGAAGTGATCTTTGTGGGCTTCGGTTGTCTGGCTGTCCCACGTATCCTGACTGAAGTAGGAGCAGTCGGCAGCATGGGTGACCCCAGGGGAGAGGATGACCTCTTATACAGCTCCAGGGAGATTAGAAGTGAACTTTTCAGAGAACGACACTGGACATTGTTCATTTGTTTTAAAGAAATGGCGCTGTGGCACACTCATAATACTTCTTTATCATCTGAACGGATGTGTGCACGCACTCCTGTGCAAACGGTGGAACCCTTCCTGTGGGCAAAGTTTCGGAAGACAAAGGCGAGTGTGAATGATTCTGGCCTTCAAGGGGCTCGCAGTTTA
>NW_022929338.1:0-388 GCF_012274545.1 Fukomys damarensis | reverse complement strand
GATGATCTCCACCGTAGCCAGGAAAACTGGTCTCTAGCATCAAGGTAACAAAGGTAACAGGATAAGTCAGCTACATTGCAGTTAATACTAATTCTTCCAAATAATCTAAACATTAATATCATTAATTTATCCCAGTTTCTACTATCATTTTGATTTTTCTACCACATTGGTATTTAAAGTGTGAGAAGGGAAATTAGCAACCACTGCTTCTTTGGTCAATTCTGAAAATATCCAAATACTGACTAAACTGATTAAATGTTTTCAGGTTCACAGGGGAATTTTTTTTCCATGATTCTAGGATTTTTAACATAAATTTCAGACAAATACATATCCTGATCCAGTTTATGCCTAAAACATATCTTTGGAGAGGGAAGCTAAAGCTGTGAAT
>NW_022929337.1:0-200 GCF_012274545.1 Fukomys damarensis | reverse complement strand
TGAGATCAAATGTAATACATCATTCTTCCCCTTCCTCTCTTATATGTCTGTCTTTGTTTCAGAGCACACTCTTGATGAGGGTGAAGCTTCCTTCAAAAATCACCAGTTCATCAGGCAGACAGTAAGCACCTGCACCGTCAATACACCACAGCTGTGACTAAATACTGTCTTTCCCTGGACGTCTAGGGACAATGTCATGG
>NW_022929336.1:0-234 GCF_012274545.1 Fukomys damarensis | reverse complement strand
TGCCCACAGTAGAGTTAACACTAAACTCAAGTTGGGATTAGATTCTGAGGGAAAACAGTCACTGTGGTTATCATTCCCAAGTGAAAACACAGAAGCCTGTTAAAGATAGCGCTGTCAGTGAATAGAACAGCCCTGGACTTTCCGCAAAACCACATCTATATTCCTGAGCTATTTTCATGTAAGAATCTGTCCCAGGAACAAGAACATTACTGTTGTAGCTGGGGTCACTTGCAT
>NW_022929335.1:0-933 GCF_012274545.1 Fukomys damarensis | reverse complement strand
AAAAAAAAAAACAAACCTTCACTTGGCTGTCACTCTCAGAAAACCTGCTATCAATTCTGAGGATCTCTATCCTTGCCCAGTGGGACACTAGTATGACTATGCTTACAGCAGCAGACTTAAACACACACTGAGTCAAATAGTCACCATTAGCTGGGTGTCATGTTCCACATCTGTAATCCCAGCACTTGGGTGGAGGCCAACCTGGGCTACAATGAGCCCCGTTCCCCCCTCAAAATCAGTCAATCAACCAATCTATCAATATTATTCCATAACGAATCAAAAGCCAGCGGTGAAAGTTTAGTGTAAGTGGGATCTGACGCCTCAGAGGGTCTCTCCTTCTTGGTATGTTCCACTGCAATAACCCAAAGCTATTATAAACCAGAAGAGCGCCAATAAAGGTCTGGCAAAAAACCCCAAAACACAACAGCCTTAAAATCGAATGTGTAACTCTCTTAGCCTAAACAGACCAGGTTCCACAAAAACAGATATGGTATCTCTTCTTCAGGTCCCAAGTAACTAGTACCTTAGAGTACAGCAAATACTGTAAAGAATACTTCTAAGACTATTTCTAGTACTAATCCAGATATGTTCAATGTTGTCGAGGATGTGGCAAATAAATTTCAGTCCTATTTGTCTCTATCAGATACAATCACACAATGTTAAAGGTTTCCTCTCTACTTCCCTGCCACAAGGGAGAAATGCTAGTTAAGTATTCAGCTCACTCATTCCATAAATGTCTATGTGAGCCGACCCTACATGAGAAAATGCAAAAGGGGTCAACTTTTACCTCATGAATACCTCGTTCCCTCAACAATTAGGCATATTTTTCAATATGTTACCCTCCTTCAAGTCAACAAGGAAGTTCTATATTAGACTCAACGAGTTCAATCCCAGGTACTGAAAAAAAAAAAAAAAAAAAAAAAAAAAAAAAAA
>NW_022929334.1:0-276 GCF_012274545.1 Fukomys damarensis | reverse complement strand
TTGCAGCTGCCTGTGTCATTAGTGCCTAGGGGCCTCCATTTAGCAGAAATGGTAATGACAGTGGTATGATGCCTGGAATCTTTGGGCAGTAGGGAAGGGATAAGGAGCAGTGAGATTTCTGCCTTTTCATTCTTACCCTGTTGTGGCATATATGAATCCTCAAGCATTATCTGAATAAACTTTCCATCCTTGGAAAGCTAGATTGAGTCTCTCAAATTGTTTGTCTCCAGGAGGCTGCCAGCCCTGCCTCTTATTTTAATTGTGATTGTTGGGGCC
>NW_022929333.1:0-202 GCF_012274545.1 Fukomys damarensis | reverse complement strand
CCTATGCCTCTGCAGAGATGGTCTAAGGACTGACCCAATCAGGAGCTTTGAGAATGGGGGGGGTTCGTGGGGGTGTTTCAAGGGCACCCGCGTGGCTACCTTCCTTCCTAGGTCTGTTGTTGCGCAGGCCGGGAGGTCGCACGCACACCGCTGGATGATTGCAGGCAGGCAGGCAGCTGAAGAGACCCCCTCCGGGGTCTTT
>NW_022929332.1:0-289 GCF_012274545.1 Fukomys damarensis | reverse complement strand
AATTTGTGATGCTTTTGCCTCAGCCTCCCAGAGTGCTTATATTACAGTTCTGTGTTACCAGGTTTGGCTGTAGCTTTTAAATAGTAGCTGCATTAGAGTCTGTCAGGATTTCCAACATATGTAACATCTCACTTTTGGCATCTGTTCATAGTCTCTTCCTGTGTAAGTTGAGATTTTTCGTGATTCTTCATGTCAATAATTTTAGAATATATTCCGTATGTTTTGGGTATTATAAAACTCTGTGTCTTGTTTAAATCCTATGAAGTATATGCTGGTTGTGTTTTAGAAG
>NW_022929331.1:0-749 GCF_012274545.1 Fukomys damarensis | reverse complement strand
AAAAAAAAATCCACCTCATGTAATTGTGGAGTTCATTCCCTTGTATTAATGACAGAATTTGTAAAGACAAATTGTTTGTCTCCCTTTCACAAAGTTTTATCTTCCACAGAGCTTCATTGGAAGGGCTGCCCTGAACCCAGAAGCATAAAGATCATTTACTGGGAATCTAAAGAAATTCACTTTTGTGTCCCCCTTGCAAGGCCCTTTGAGGGATCTTAGCAGTGAGCTTACACAGTGATATTTTTCATAAAGTCTGCAAAAGTAGGATTTTAAAAAATACTCCTTTTCTTAAAGTCAGTGCCCTCTATAATGTCAATTCTGGGCCTCACAAACCTGCATCTGCTTCTGCCAGGCTCTTGGCATTGCTTTCCCAGCCTCCTCTCTGGCCCTGCCCTGTTCTTCAGCCTCTCTCAACTCTCCAAGTCACCTGCTTTCCCGAGCCTTGCTTTTCAGTGGGTTGAGCAGCAGATGAGCCCAAGCTAAGTCCCCTTAGTAGATTAGTTCTGTCCAGAATCAAGACAGTGCTAGAGCTGGGCGTGGTGGTGCACGTCTGTAATCCCAGCACTCGGAAGGCTGAGGCACGAGGATCACAGTGAGTTCGAGACCAGCCTGGGCTACATAGTGAGTTCCAGGTCAGTCTCAACTACATAGTGAGACACTGTCTCAAAGGAAAAAAAAAAAAAGACAGTGCTGGAGAGTGCTGCTTTTGTTGTTTGTGTGTTTTTACCTTTTTGTTGCTTATTTCTTTC
>NW_022929330.1:0-2720 GCF_012274545.1 Fukomys damarensis | reverse complement strand
TTCATGTATGGAGCAGTTCATGACCGCTATATCATACTTTAGACTCTGTATCAAATAAGCTAAGTTGTGAACAGTTAGGTTATTCATGGCACCCCGCCAGGCTAGGTCTGTTCTACAAGTCCAACCCTCCGTTGTCTGTCTTGAAGGAGAGTTGCAGTACTCAGACTTCTTAGCAGCCAGGAAGCCCCTTTGTGCCCCTGAGACCAGAGAGATCAGAGAGCACGGTTTAGGTCCAAAGCAAAGCACCAGACCACTCTTCCTTAAGCATCCCTCAAGCTTTTGTTTCTTTCTGTTGCTTGACATCTTCCCCTACTTCCTTCCCCATCTCGTCTTCCTTCCAGCCCTATAAGCAGTACAATACTCTGAATGCTGACACCACCCGAAACCTCATGATTTGCTTCCTGTGGATCATGAAAAATGCCGATCAGAGCCTCATTAGAAAATGGATTGCTGACCTGCCATCAATGCAATTAAATCGAATTTTAGACCTGCTTTTCATCTGTGTCTCCTGTTTTGAGTACAAGGTAAGTGTAGGGTATGTCAACTTCATGCCAGTTTTTATCTTTCAAGTTCCATTCTGTCTTGTTACTCTTCCCTTCTGTTTGCCTTATTAATTTTTCATATTTCTGTGTTCAAATTCATAGCTTACCTCCCTTTATAGAAATGATCATTCTACAGAGAAAGGATGTCTGCCTTCTACTGCAGGCCTTGTTCCTGTTAATGGTCTCAGCCACGGAATCCCGAGTGTCTCTGGGTAGTATGTGTCAAAACTGGCTGACATGACCGTGGAGTGATGAGTTGTGACAGTTCTTCCTATCCACAGTGATCTCACCAAAGTGACTGTCCCTTTGCCTGTATCCTGTCCAGGGAAAACCAAGTTCTGACAAGGTCAGCACTCAAGTCCTGCAGAAGTCAAGGGATGTCAAGGCCAGGCTGGAAGAGGCTCTACTCCGTGGGGAAGGGGCTAGAGGGGAGATGATGCGCCGCTGCAGGGCTCCAGGTGTGTTGGACCAGCCCTTCCCTGCTTTTTGTCAAGCAGTTCTGCAGCCTCTGTGGAAAGGAATGTCCTGTGTGGAAAGGAATTTCTTCCTGAAATCACTCTCTTGAGACATTTATGGAACCATCAAAGACAGCAAGTCTGGAATTCTGTGATTGGTGTATATAAGCCCTGAGCACCTAACACAAAGTTGCTATTCTAAGTCCAAAGACTTTGAAAATGTCCCCAAATGGCATAGGGTTTGTTGTTGGTGGTGATTGGTTTGTTTTGCAGTGCTGGATATTAAACCTAGAAGTTGCACATGTTAAACAGATACTCTACCACTGAGCTACATCCCCAGGTCCCAGGTGTCACGTTTTAATGAAAATGTGGTTGTGGGTGAAGGTCATGTACAAGAATGTTGAGTTATGGATGAGATAAAAAGTGCGTCCCTCGAGACTAAGGCCTTTCTAGAGACACTGGGAGCAGGATTACTCAGAGCGTTCCAGTCCTCCAAGGACCCGCCACACTGGGAATGACCCCCAAAGGCTGAGCTCATCACTACACTAGAGTGCAATGCCCAGGCACCCTTGATCTTTTTCCTTATTCACTGTGCTCTCAGTAAAACAGAGTGACAGCTTGTTCTATTCAATGAGATATAATGGCAGGGAAGCTGGAGGAAGCTCAAGTTTTTCAGTGGTGGTTGGCCACCTGTGCCCTCTTTGCCAATAATTCAGCGCAAACCTGCAGAGTTTTGCTGTAACCCCCTGTTTATGAGAAATGTGCTTCCTTACAGCCGGGATTCCTCTAAGACTCCAGCCATCAATCAAAGGGCAGACCAACCCACACATTGGCAGTAGCAGTTTTATCTCCTCCCAGTATCCTGCAGACTCCAATTAACTAGAGAAACGGTGCTGAGTCCTCCTTGGTTGAGCTTGTTACGGAAATTCTGGTTATCTTGGAGAGTTTCATGCTAATCAAATTCCTGTTGTGCATTTCTCAACTCCTAGGGAATGACCGATTTCCAGGCCTAAATGAAAATCTGAGATGGAGGAAAGAGCAGACACATTGGCGGCAAGCTAATGAGAAGCTAGATAAGTGAGTCACTCAGCATCTTTGTTCTGCTTTTATTTAAGGTCCAAAACTATTTTTCCCAGGCTACTTGTATTACTAAAACAACTGCATCCTTCCAAGGGTAAAAAAATGAAACATCTCTATCTGTATAAATACGGTTCATCCAAGGACCAAAGGTATAATGACTTATGATTTCCAATTCTAAAAACAATATCATATTGATAAGCATTTAAAGAAAAGTAATATTAAACAAACTTAGCTTAATTAAAGCAGCTGATGGAGAACAGGGAAATAGAGAAAAGAAGACAAGGTACCCAAGACCACATAATTTCAAATCTATATTTTCATTAAGGGTACAGTGATATATATATTCAGGGATATTTATGTATTACTGATATATGCATTACTTAGAAATTGTTTCTAAAATTAAAAACACAAATGCTCAAGAATATGGAAATAGGGGTGGGCGATTTAGCTCAGTGGTTTCTCTGCCTGCCTTGCAAGTGCAAGGACCCAAGTTCAATCCCCAGTACCACAAAAAAAAAAAAAGTTTTCTTTGGATGCTGGGAATATAGAGAATAGATATTTGCCTTTTTAGGTTTTATTATATTCCTTACAATAAAGTTGTATCATGATATCTTTTATAGTCAGATAATATATATACAAAGAA
>NW_022929329.1:0-248 GCF_012274545.1 Fukomys damarensis | reverse complement strand
GATTACTGTGCTGTTTTAGGCAAATCACACCTATCAGACAAGAGGAGTTGAGTCAACACCCTTCAAGAATTTAAACAACTTAGGCAAAGTGGAAGGAATACAATAACACATCACAGAAACAAATTTTTGCGATGCTGTTGATTGACCCCAAAGACTTCCCACTGAGCTACAACCCCAGCCCTTTTTAAATTTTTTATTTCATGAGTGGCTCATGCTAAGTCACCAAGTTACCCAGGCTGAGCTCAAGC
>NW_022929328.1:0-240 GCF_012274545.1 Fukomys damarensis | reverse complement strand
GTACTAAAATATATGCCAAATCTCATAAACTAGAGAATAAGGAAGGCACTTCTGTCACTTCAGGAATAATTATTATCACATCTTTGAGTAACAAAATGACAACGATTGCTTTATTTCTAGGTACTCACAACTGGTAAGGCCTCAAGTGGTTGGATATACTCTAGGGCTTGTAGCCATGGTAAATTGTACTTCAGAAATGGAATTCTTATATAGGCAAGCAGTTCAGAAAATGATATCACA
>NW_022929327.1:0-553 GCF_012274545.1 Fukomys damarensis | reverse complement strand
GGGACAGGCGAGGCTGTAAGAGGAATAGAATGATTTACGTGTGACATACAAATGCAATTGTTATGTATCGCAGATACACACCAACAATTTTTAAAAAGAGCCCATCCCTCACCACGTCAGCGCAGTTCCCACTTGGAAATCACCTACTGCTCTCTTGCAGTGAACCCAAACTCCTGACTTCCTTACATTCCTTGCGATGGGTAAAATCTTTGCACCAATGCTCCACACGCTGCCTCTTACCAGTGTTCCTCACCGAGACTGTTTACTTCCCTGCATTGAACACACTCATCTTCCGTCCACTTTTCCCCACTACTTATAAAAATAAGAGGAAAACTGTAGTTGAACACATTTGGAATCAGTATGAAACAATCTCAGAAAAAAACTTAAAGAAAAAATACTATTATTTGCTTGCATTCTTAATGTCACACGAGTAAATAAACTGCCATAAAATGTTTTCTCCTCAAGTTGTGGTGAGGTTAGGAACAATGCTTTGTGTTTCACCTTGGAGGGTTAAATAACTTGTTTTTATATCACCTTGTATCTTTGTGAAATT
>NW_022929326.1:0-205 GCF_012274545.1 Fukomys damarensis | reverse complement strand
CACTTTTTAAAACCTGAGCATTTGAGGGCTCTCTACTATTCTAGTTATGTAGTGTTTTTTTTTTGTTTTGTTTTGTTTTGTTTTGTTTTCCCTAGAGATCATGTCTGTATAATAGCATCAGAGGTAGACTTTTTAAATTTTATTTTTTTTTAATTTTTTTTATTTTTTGGTACTGGGGATCAAACTCAGGACCTTGCACTTGCAA
>NW_022929325.1:0-211 GCF_012274545.1 Fukomys damarensis | reverse complement strand
GCACCACCACCTCCAGATCCTAGAATTCAAGTTCAAGGGAACTGGAGGGAAAGAGGATTGTCCGGGGTTACCAGGAATTAAGGAATGTGGTCCAACCTGGGAGGCTGTGGGGACATGGAGATGAATGAGTGAAAGTGCTTCCCCCAAGCACTATCCAGTGGAGGACTGAGAGGAGCAAGCCGCGTGTGAGTTTACACACGAACAGCAGACT
>NW_022929324.1:0-262 GCF_012274545.1 Fukomys damarensis | reverse complement strand
ATAAAAAGTACCTCAGCCCCTGAGCAGTTGCCTCTCTGAGCCACCTGGCTCCGGGAGTGCCGTTTGGCCAGACTAATAAGGGTCTATTTACCATCTAGCCGGGTGTGTTCCCTCCTGGGTTTCTCATTTCTCTGTCGAGCTCCCGGAGCCTCGCTGGGTGTTAGGACCCAGCATCGTGGAAGCCTTTTTGGCTGTTCACGGATTTCGGAAGTAAGGCCCTGGGTCTTGCCTCCAGAGCCATCGTTGGGCTATAGGACTCAGC
>NW_022929323.1:0-318 GCF_012274545.1 Fukomys damarensis | reverse complement strand
CCGCTGCTGCAGACACCTGCTCCAGGGCGGCCCCCTCTGCACAGCGGGAAAGCGTCCTGGGACGGCCTAATGCTGGTCCGGCCGGTGGAAGTGGCCACCTGCTCAAAGCGGAAGCTGTGACAGCAGCGCTCAGCAGAACCCGCTCCCTGGCCTCAGCAAGCGAACCGCATCGAGTTCCACACATCAAGCAGAGGCCCTGGCGATCAATCTGGGAAGATCTGGCTGAGCCTCAGAGGCCCGTGGGAGAAGTGGGGGCCCCTCCATGTCTTCCCCACTCTTCTCTCTTGTTCTTCCCCTTTCTGTCCCCACTACCTCTGG
>NW_022929322.1:0-361 GCF_012274545.1 Fukomys damarensis | reverse complement strand
TATAAAATTGGGGCAAAGGACAGCATGGTTACTAAAATATTAGCATTAAAAAGAAGCCAAGTAGATTGTATCAGGACAACAGGAAAGATGCCTTGAGGGTATCTCAAGAATAGGGAAGAGCCCACTTTTTGCAAGCTCAAAGGTGCAAAACTGAAAAGCTTCCACTTGAGAAGGTAAAAGTGGCATCTCCCAAGGAAAATCTCAGGCAGTAAGTGGGACCACCCCAAGAGAGGCCACATGGATTGCAACCAGCAAGGCCATAGGAGGAGCTGCCCAAGCCCTCTGGAGTTCATGTCTCACCACAACTTGCTCCAGTGCTGGACACGGAACTACAGGGTTTAATGTTCATCCTGCTGGGTTT
>NW_022929321.1:0-219 GCF_012274545.1 Fukomys damarensis | reverse complement strand
TGAGGAATGTTGAAAATGAGGGAGACAAAGCATGTATATGGGCAAGAGATTCTTGAAAACTTTGGTATATTCCTATTTGTTTGTGAAAATAAAATTTTCCTAAAAATAATGTCTAGTACTGATATTTAAAATGATACAGTTTCCGACTTCTTTCTGTTTGCTTCTTTCTTGATCCACTTCTCAGTCTGTTCTCTGTCTCATTAAGTTTAAATTGCTCCT
>NW_022929320.1:0-227 GCF_012274545.1 Fukomys damarensis | reverse complement strand
GCCCAGGCTGGTCTCGAACTCACAGCGATCCTCCTGCCTCAGCCTCCCACCGCTGGGATCACATGTGTGTGCCTCCACGCCCGGCTTGTCTGTCATTCTTAATCTCTGTCATTCCTCACTCCGTGGACCCCTTAGCCAGGCAGGCCACGACACCTCACCATCTCGGGCATTTACCCCAAAGAAAAGAAAACTTTATGTCCACAGGCAAAACGGTGCAAGAATAGTCA
>NW_022929319.1:0-658 GCF_012274545.1 Fukomys damarensis | reverse complement strand
TCATGCTCACCAATCCTAACCCTAACCCTAGCTCACAGCCTGATTCCTAGGTTGCCGTGGGGCAGCACTTGAAATTCTCCCCCATGCTTAAGCCTCACGTACCATCTCATGCTGACACTAACTAGGAAACCCACAGCCCTATCCCCAGGTAGCGAAATTCCAAAGCTATCCTTCTCCGGAATCCTCCGCCTAAGCCTAACCCTATCCCTGAGTCTCGAGGAGGGATTTACATTCCTACATCATTCGGAAAACTCAGGGTCCAGTGAACACGAACCCATACCCTCCGTCACACACTGCACTACACGGGGAGTACAACGGGGAATCTGTTCCAGCCCCTAAATGAAGCTCTAACGCTAGGCGATGGCCCATCACTCCCGATTCCGTCAAGGCAGCAAGGCTCCGGTCCAAGGGAAAGCCGCGGCACATCCTAGCTTCACAAAAGTCACTGCCCTCACCTTAAATCTCACGCTCAAAGTGTCTGCTGTGTGAAGTCCGTCCGTGTCGTGCTCCCCTGTCCTAACCCTAACTCTAACCCACAACCTGATTCCTACCTTCCCAGTGGGTGGTCCTCGACCTCCTCCACTGTGGCTGAGATTAAGGTAAAATCTCATGCTGATACTCACTAGGAAAGCCGCACACCGATACCCAGGTGCAGAAA
>NW_022929318.1:0-1492 GCF_012274545.1 Fukomys damarensis | reverse complement strand
AAGAAAAAATATGTGAAAAGGAAAAACATGGAAACAATGTCTTTGTAAACAGGGAAGGGTAGACGGGCTGAAGGGAGGGCTAGGGAATGGGGAAAAGTAAGAAGCAAGATACATCATGTAAAGGTATAAGATCCCACTGATGAATGTAACTGTATTATATACCTAAAACATCCCAATACTTTTAACAAAGATTAAAAAATAAATAAAAATCCTCTGGAACAGAGGGTCCCTGGTCAACCCACTTTCTGGTCCCCCCCTGTCTCTCTTTGACTGAAGCTACCTTGCAATAAATTTTTCCTACTCTTAAAAAAAAAAAGTGTATCTGACTTCAAAGTAAGGTCTCTTTTCTTCATGACACATATCTAAGAACCATAGCTCTCATTCTCTTTGGGGAGAGATCACCCCAAAACTAATTAGCAATTATTTATTTAGCACTTACACTGTGCCAAACATTGTGTTTGATTTTTTTACCAAAATAAACTATTTTGCTCTAACTCTTAGACATTGACATCATCATTCCTTGTGTGTAGTAGGACACTGAAGTTCATCAAATTTAAGTAACTTGTCGAAAGTCTTATAGACAGTAAGGTGTAGAGGTAAGATTTGATATTATTTATGATGTCTGTAACACTATACTCTCAACAGTTTTTTTAAAAGATAACTTTTCTGGGATTTCTTGTTTTCTTTTGGGGGGGATTAAAAGGGGCCAACTGAATATATTTGATGACAAATAGACAATAGCTTTCAGGAATTTCAAACCATACTGCATGTCACTGGTGAAGTTTGAGAACTTTTTTCCTGGCTCCATATGGATTCCTGGGCTTTCTGTGTCCCTAAAGATAGGCTTTATATCACATACTTTTTCAGGATAATTCAGACCATATTTACTACTAATCAAGTGGTGTGGAAAATACAGTATTTCCTAACAGAAAGCTGTGGAACATAGGCTGGAAAGAACATTACCATAAAGGACCACAAAGGCCTCTCATTTCTTCAACCAAAACTCATTCATCCATGGACCAATCTGCTACAAAATTTGTAAACAGCTGTCCAATAATAAACTCACTGAAACAGATAATATTCTCCAGCAATTGTGTGCAGTTTCACAAATGCTTTTATTGTCATTCTTCTCATCTCAGTGGTATTTATGAGCTGTTAAGGCAATGGAAGGGGGGAATAACATTCTTTATACATGTAAACATGATGACTTACAAGTCAAGATTCTAATCACCCTTTGAGCTCTTGAGGCATCGATTTGTCTTTCCAATTTAGGTTGTGTGTCTCTTGAGCCCTGCTCACACATACTTTATGCTTGGTACACTGCCAGATCCATCAGTGTTAAACAAATAATTAATCTTCATGATGATAGCTCACAGAAGTAGACCCACAGTTACTAAAGGGCACCTTGATCCCAGGAATGTCTGCTTTGAAAAAAAAATAAATGAGTGTAGGAAATGATAACTGTTCAGTAAGGCAGATCACTTTGTTTTTT
>NW_022929317.1:0-231 GCF_012274545.1 Fukomys damarensis | reverse complement strand
CTTCTGTGAAGTGTCTGTTCATTTCACTTGCCCATTTTTGGGTTTGGCCTTTTTGTCAAAGGAGGGGGTCTAGTTTTCTTGAGAGCTTTATATATTCTAAAACAAGCTGGGTGTGGTTGTGCACGCCTGTAATCCCAGTACTCCAGAGGTGGAGGCAGGAGGATCCCTGTGAGTTCAAGGACAGCCTGGGCCAGATAGTGAGAACTTGTCCCAAGAACAAACAAACAAACA
>NW_022929316.1:0-206 GCF_012274545.1 Fukomys damarensis | reverse complement strand
CAACATATTTGTGAATGAAATAACCTTATTCAGTATAACACTCAATTCATCACTATTTAACTTTCTGTGTGAATATTTCTTCTAATACTTAACACACTTTAAAGTTTGGAAAGCATAAAATCTCAGTTAAATTTTTGTCAATCGTTAAAGGTATCATTAACAATTAGCTATTGTACTTTAGTATATAAAGTCAAACATAAGTTGAC
>NW_022929315.1:0-580 GCF_012274545.1 Fukomys damarensis | reverse complement strand
AATTAATTTAAAAATATACCAAACCACACTATTGTTTTGCTTAAAACCTTTCACTTTTTAAAGGAATTCCCACTGCAAACAGAATAACATCCACACTGTGTATCACGACTGTCTTTCCTAAATATAGCAAGTTTTCTTCTCATTCACCAATTTCTAGTCACACAGGCCTTCCTTCTGTTCCTAAGATCTTTCTCCCCAACTCTGCACAACTCTTTTTTTCTTATCTATTCATTTACAAACTGGCCTAATCCCAGTCATCCTATCAAAAATATAGTAGAACCTTCATCATGGACTATCATACTTGTGCTTTGTACTTAACATTCATCTATTTCTCCCACTAGAATCTAAGTTCCACAAAAGCAGAGACTTAGTACATATTTCATTCTTCTTTCATTCAATAATTATTTTTCATCTACTTTGTGCAAGGCATCATCCTTTAGTTACTAGGGTTCAATAGTAAAAAAGGGAGCAGAAATCCCTCCCAGACAGCAATATGATCTTTAGGTTTGACTGTGCTTCAGTGCGACTTTTGAAAATAATTAAACCCTTCAAGTCACAAATGAATGAAATCTACCAAAAG
>NW_022929314.1:0-214 GCF_012274545.1 Fukomys damarensis | reverse complement strand
AGCTCCCAGCAGAGAAGCACAGTGCGAATGAGCAAGAGGTTTCCCTTACTTACAGCTCTGGAGGGAGGCGGGCCAGGCGGAGGCGTTCAGAAAACAGTCTTGTGTCCCTGGTCTCAGGAAGCAACAGCGACCACACAATGGTAGGCAGACTTCTCATATTTATGGGACACTTGGAAGGGGTCATAAATTAGGGGGTTTCCTGGGCTTACTTTCT
>NW_022929313.1:0-2115 GCF_012274545.1 Fukomys damarensis | reverse complement strand
GATACAAGAGCCTCTGCCCGCTGTGGTGAGAAGCCGGGCTGGGTGTGTGTGGTTTCCAGAGGAGGCTGGGTCCAAAAGTGTTCAAACTAAGTCCAGCAGACTGCTTCATCCCCTGCCCCCTGTCGGCACAGAACTCAGTGGTCTGTTTGCTTTTCTCATCTGCCAACACGAGCAAGGAGATGGCTTAGGTTGGATTGTTACCATGGCTTGCGTTATATGGACACGGGGGCCTGTAGAGTGTGAGAGTAGCTCACAAACCCACCGACTATAAAGCTAGGTAAAGAAAACCATGACTGTGGCTGCATGGAGGGACATGGAAAGCGGGAACTGCTGGAGTGGCTACAGTATTAGGGTGTGCACTGTTGTCTGCCTGAGCCCAGAGAGAAAGGCGAGGCAGGATCCAACATTCACACAGAAAAACAAGAGTAGGGAAACAAAGTAGGTCTTAGCAGAGACTCACTATCCCTACCCAATATCTGCTGTATTGCAAGACTGCAGACCATGGAAAGACAAATCCCATTTAAAAAATCACAGAGGTGGGTTGGGGATTTAGCATAGCACCTGCCTGGCAAGTGCAAGTTCCTGAGTTCGATCTCTGGTACCAACAAACAAATGAACAAACAAACCCAACCAAAACAACTGGAACAACAACAAAAAACATAGAGGAATTTTTTTGGGGGGGGCTAACTTCTTCATGCCTTTAAGTTTATTCTTTGGGGTACAGGTTTTTTTTCTTCTTCTTTTTTTTGTACTGGGGATTGAACTCAGGTCCTTGGTCTTGCAAAGGAGGTGGTGGCATCACTGAGCTAAGTCCCTGACCCCTCCATTTTGTTCCTCTTATTTTTATCATATTTTTTTCTTTTATCTTCGTTTTCTTGTTTACTCTCTGTGTTACTTTTGTCTAATTCTATTAATTCACTTTTTCTCCTTAATGGGATCTCTGTCTCAATTTTCTCTCCTTGGTCTTGTCTTCCATTGATGAATTTTTAAAATTTTACTCTTAATTCTATGATTCCTCAACCCCTATCTTTACTAATGTAACCATTAAGCTTTATTAATCTTTAGGTAGTTAACTCTATGCTATTAATGCTGAATTCTGTTGCTATTGGAGGTGTAGACATTGCATTTAGTAAATACTGCATGCCACCATTTGGTTATCTTTGTGATTATAATGATAGACCTCTTTTCTATGGTTAAGAATGGTACATTATTGGTTCTTACCAGTATATCAATATCCAGTTTGTCTTGAGTCTATTACTGTTGCTGAACTATTGCTTTTGCTAAGGTGGCATAGTTGTTGCTACTAATTGGTGTTCTTTGCACTCTACTATCAGGACTGATTCTATGTCATTAATAGTACTGTGGTCCATTCCAAGAGATCTGGATGCTGAGCTGGTTATAGTGCATTCTCCGCCCCCAAATTAACAAAGGGAGTTGCATCTTGGGACAGAGGCAAAGGTCTATGTTTAGCCACTACCCAGAGTGAATCCCTGAAAATTAGACAATATATCTCCATACTAGCAATAAAATCTCCCCAATATTATGTGTATCAGACTCTGCCCAGTATTAGCAGGCTGTAGTGACACAAGCTTCTTGCCCCTCCATAATTCATCTGTGTTACACTGGAAGTAACAGAGTTTGGCTGAGTTCACTCCCAGCCAAGATCAACCGGCCTCAACTAAATTCTGACTTTTTTTTCTCTTTTTTTGAATTCTGAATTTAGTTGTTCTCTTCAGCAAAGACATGCTTGTGCCCTCATTCTACAGTCCTGCCTTGAAACTTGTCATCAGCAGGTGTCCCAAGGCCTGCCCAGTTTCCCCCCTTCCCTCACTTGGAGTAAATAAACACTGTATGTCCTGGGAGTCCTTTGTCTTTGCTGTGCAGAACAGCTTAGATCAGCCTAAGACTCAGTTTCTCTCAAGTCTCTGTTTCTGCATCTTTATTTCTCACTTTCCTATCTCAAGAATGTCATACTTGTCAGGCATGGTGGCGCACGCCTGTAATCACAGCTCTCAGGAGGCTGAGGCAGGAGGATCGCTGTGAGTTTGAGAAGAGCCTGGGATACATAGTGAGTTCCAGGTCAGTCTCAACTACATAGTGAGACCCTGTCTCAAA
>NW_022929312.1:0-326 GCF_012274545.1 Fukomys damarensis | reverse complement strand
TTATGCCAGGACCATACTGTTTTGGTTACCAAAATTTTATGGTATATTCTGAAATCAGGAAGCTCGATGCTTACAGTTTTGTCCACTCTGAAGTACTTACTATTCAAGATGTTTTATGAATATATCTTAATTTTGAGTCTTCTAACCATTCTTTGAGGGAATGTTATTTCCATCTTCAAATGGGAAGACTGAGGATCAGATCTCATCAGAGACAGAATTCAAACCTAAATCTGAAAGGCTGGGGTTTTAGCTCAGTGGTTCCGCTGCCTGCCTAGCAAGCCCAAGGACCCGAGTTCAATCCCCAGTACCAAAAAAAACTTAAATCT
>NW_022929311.1:0-217 GCF_012274545.1 Fukomys damarensis | reverse complement strand
AAGACAGACTTCCAGTTCACCAATGGCAAACAGTAGGGCAAAGGAGGATGAAAAGTCTGAGAGCCAACCAGCAGGACTCCCTGAACTCATAGCACAAGAAGTAACAAAACAGATCAAACAGGCTTTAGAAAAATTCACAACAGAAATAATTTCCCTGATAGCCATAGAGATGGTGATCACAATGAAAGACATGATTAGACACTCCAGAACAAAAACT
>NW_022929310.1:0-315 GCF_012274545.1 Fukomys damarensis | reverse complement strand
AGCCCCAGCTGGGCTCCACTGCTAACCTCCAGAGCAGGACCCTCCCCACCTTTCATGCTCTGCTCCCAACCTGGCCGATTCTCCCAATGTGTTCATGCTGGTCCCACACGATACTCCCCGGTGGTAGGAAACCTGACGTTAGGAACACCTGTTTTTGAGGGTGGTCGTGGGATTGACTTCAGAGCCTTTGCACTCTTCTATACCCCCAGCCCCTTTTAATTTTTAAATTTTGAGACTAAGTTCCTAAGTTGACCATGATGGGCTTGACTTGTGAGGCAGGTGATCCTCCTGCCTCAGCCTCAGCCTCCCAGAGTG
>NW_022929309.1:0-212 GCF_012274545.1 Fukomys damarensis | reverse complement strand
AAGCTATTGAAATTATGAAAAGTTAGATATCTTTTAAGATCACTTGAAAGGAGTAAGTGGAAACTCGGATTCCTAGGAATGTAGATCAAAATTATTAAAGAAAAATAAATTTAGCATATTTGCTTAGAAAGATAAATGTATTTACTCAGCAAGATAAACACATTTATTTTTGTTTCCAATCTATATTTCAATACAATTAGTTTGACCTAAAA
>NW_022929308.1:0-236 GCF_012274545.1 Fukomys damarensis | reverse complement strand
CATCAATAATTTGTATCACTATAAATATACTTGAGCTTTTTTCTGAGCTGGCAAGCAATTGCTTGGAAACAGTTTGATTTGGAGGGTATTACTTTCAAGTGTTGCTAGGACAGACAGTACTTGTTACTGTCCACTGCTGAGGCAAAGCCCTCAGTCTGGTTGGTGGGCACAGGAGTTATTCTTGTAGCTATGTAGGCACTAGACACTGTTACCTCCAATTTGAGGCAGTTCCAATT
>NW_022929307.1:0-422 GCF_012274545.1 Fukomys damarensis | reverse complement strand
CACACACACACACACACACAAAAGTTACATAGGCCACTTCTTTGACGGATATTTAAACCAGTAGGTATACTGTATTTCCTTCTGGCTAGAGTTAGGACGTGGTGGATGAAGTCTTGGCCCTGTAGATGACCATCTGGTTTTCAATAACAGCAGAAGCATAAGATAGGGAACCAGTGAGTGTTCTTTAAGTAAAAAGCAAAATTACAAATGCTGAATTCTGTAAAAAGAAAATTATTAAGGTTATCTTAGTGTCAGAGGACTTGCAATAGCAAATCACTGATTTCCACCCCCAGCGCTACAAACAAAGTGAAGAAATGAGAATAAGATTGCGTATACAAAACATAAGTAAACCACAAAATCAGCATTTATATTCTATATTGACTTTTTGGAAGCGTTCACACACACACACACACACACACACA
>NW_022929306.1:0-201 GCF_012274545.1 Fukomys damarensis | reverse complement strand
AATCTCGTGGGTCCTGCTTAGAGAAACAAGTGAGAGGAGGCTTGGTGGACACTGAGGAATTTTTCTCTAGTTCCTCGTGTCGCTGGGTGGACGGCATCTGCCATCCTAATGACCAGATCTCAGAAGTCACTAAGCAGTTGAGTGGACACTCTGTAGTGGACCTCTTTATATAATTTTAAAAGAGACTGAGGCATTGTAGCA
>NW_022929305.1:0-203 GCF_012274545.1 Fukomys damarensis | reverse complement strand
TTCCATTAAACCAGTGCAATCCCAGAAATGTTTGGTTCAAATGTAAATGGGAGACAGTGAGAAAAGAATAAGGAATGCATGCCACATAAGCATTTTGCATACTGTAGTCCTGCATTTATTACTTATACTGTTCAAATCAGATAGCAGAACTCTGGGAGAACAGTGCATAACACAAGTTAATTTTGATAAGAAATAGAAGCATA
>NW_022929304.1:0-250 GCF_012274545.1 Fukomys damarensis | reverse complement strand
AAAGTTCACTTAGCTGTTGCTATAATGTAAGAGAAAAAGTAAACAGGAGAAAGAAGAAGGAAACAATAAGTCATTGGAGATCCTTAGAGTTGCATCACGCAAAACAGTTCTCGGAGTGCTCATGAAGTCTTCACCTTCCTATAACCGAACACAAGACCTGTAGACTTTGCGTTGAGTATCTTGAGATTTTGTTTCTGACGTATCCTGGATAATTTTTTATCTCTAATGGAATTTAGAAATCACTAAGGTA
>NW_022929303.1:0-209 GCF_012274545.1 Fukomys damarensis | reverse complement strand
TCACTTGGGAAAGTGGGCTCTAAATGGGGTAATGACAAAATACTGTAACACTTGACCTACAGCCATCCCTAATGGGAGCCTTCATATATGTCAGACATTCCTGTCATCTTCGATTTTCCTTTTATGAAAGGAATGAGAGAAGCAAGTTCATCTTTTCACTGGATTTGTCAAAGGCAGTGAAGTATCAAGAGAACACAAATGGAGGGGCT
>NW_022929302.1:0-208 GCF_012274545.1 Fukomys damarensis | reverse complement strand
ATCAGTTTCTCTTCTAGCACCTCTAATCCTGTCTTCCATAGAGCTCTCTATTTTCCTTGGGACATTTTTCTGCTTTACTTTTTCTATATCTTGATTGACTGATTTTGTGACCTTCCGTACTATGGTGTGTTGGTAGTTTTTTATGAGTATTGTCTATCTAATTTCCAAATAGTTTGCTTTTGATGACCTGCAAATGTGTCTTTTTGTC
>NW_022929301.1:0-276 GCF_012274545.1 Fukomys damarensis | reverse complement strand
AGATTGAGACACTGTTGTGAGGCACTTTTAGCAGAGAAGCCCTTCAGGACTAAGAGAGTGTCTGGCAGCTCTGACTGCACACAAGCCTCCAGAACTCTGTATACTTGTGGAAAGTTTCAGTTCGATGTTGGAACAGAAACGCATTTTACGGATGGAGTCTGCGGTTAAAAGTGCGGTTTTCCCCAGGAAACAGCTTCTCTCGGCGCTTAGCCCTTTAAAGTGAAAGCGTTCAGTTTCATGAATGTGAAGTACTCCACAGAGAAAGGTGCTGCAACT
>NW_022929300.1:0-316 GCF_012274545.1 Fukomys damarensis | reverse complement strand
AAATGTGTAGTTGCATGGTGACTACTAGTAACCCCAGATGCCTCCTGGAGAAATTCACCAGTGGAGCAGAACAAGGGACACAGCAGACTGCAGTGGCTGTGAGTTCTTCAGTTCAGATGGCCCTCAGAAGAGGGCAACTGGCTGGTCATCTTCTTGGAGACAAGCAAACTGAGTTTAAAATTCGGAGCAACTGCAGGCTGGGACTATCAGCGTGAGGCAGAACTAAACTCAAGATAGCAGAAAATCAAGGAGCCAAGTTCAAGCTGGCAGGAGGCACATGGACTGTTGCAGGCTGATCAAATGGGGTTCCAGCCTC
>NW_022929299.1:0-529 GCF_012274545.1 Fukomys damarensis | reverse complement strand
TAGCAGCTCTGAGTGCACACAAGCCTCCAGAACTCTGTATACTTGGGGATAGTTTCAGTCTGATGTTAGAACACAAACGCACATTGCAGAGGGCTTCTGGTTTTTAAAGTGCAGTTTTCCACAGGAAACAGCTTCTCTCGGGTCTTAGATGTTTAAAGCAAAAGCGGTCAGTTTCATGAATGTAAAGTACTCCACAGAGAAAGGTGCTGCAACTCTGTGAGTTTACCAGTGAAGTCCATCTCTTATGTGGAGTGCAACTGTATTGCTTTTTGTTTGTAGGTCTCTGCCTGGCAGAGATCGAAACACTGCTGCGAGGCACTTTTAGCAGAGAAGCCATTCAGGCCTAAGAGAGTGCCTAGCACCTCTGAGTGCACAGAAGCCGCCAGAACTCTGTATACTCGGGGATAGGTTCAGTTTGACGTTAGATCCCAAAGTACTTTGCAGAGGGCTTCTGCGGTTTAAAGTACAGTTTTCCCCGGCAAACACCTGCTCTCGCCGCTTAGCCATTTAAAGCGAAAGCAGTCAGTTT
>NW_022929298.1:0-474 GCF_012274545.1 Fukomys damarensis | reverse complement strand
GCCCCGGGGACGCCACACCCGCCCCGCACTCCGCCGGGGAGAGTCAGGACTCGGCGGCCAGCAGGGCGTGGGCCTCAGAGGGGCACCGGGAGGAGACAAACCCGGCCAGAGTTAATCATCACCTCCTGAGCCTCTGGAAAACTGCGCGGCGGGCCGGAGGGGCGGGGGAGAGGCTCCGGAGAAAGTGAAACTCCTGTCCGCATGACGGGGCTCCCAAAGCTGCGTCCCACCGGACGGCCACAGCAAAATAAGCACATTGATACCAGTTCTCCACAAACGCACTCTATCCAGGGCGGCGGGGAAGTTAGCCTGAGTCACTGAAAATAAAGTCCTTTCCCAAATCGATTTTTTAAGAAAAATGTACATTCCCATACCGGGAGTCGAACCCGGGCCGCCTGGGTGAAAACCAGGAATCCTCACCGCTAGACCATATGGGAAATGCTGCTCGGCTGTGTCCGTAACTCACCTGACGAG
>NW_022929297.1:0-877 GCF_012274545.1 Fukomys damarensis | reverse complement strand
AAAAAAAAAAAAAAAAAATAGATAAACAAAAATACAATAAAATTTATAACTTTAAATTAAAGAAAGTTACTGAGTTTACCAATTAGAGAGGCACAGACAATCTTGACAAATTTCAGAAAATTAAATTTAATGAATTAATGCTTATTCTAATTCTAATTCTGATTTTCCTCAACTCATGAAATAGTGGGTGATACATTTGGAGAGTGACATGAAAACAGCATTAGAGAAGCTTCAGAATATTTCTACTTTTCTAGTAACACAGCTCTGACACTTATTTAAATTCAGGAAAGTAAATTAGGGCCTTGGTCAATAAAAGTATGACAACTATACTTGTTAACAGCACAGGGACCATCGCCAAGAATGCTGAGAGAAATAAACTGTCTACATCTTAGTGTCTTTTACTCAATAAGCATTTTTAAAAATGATTCCAGGGTATGCCTCATGAAATCACTGCTTCACTTCTTCCTGATAATTTTGACAGAATTGCTTGGAAAATCAATGCCTCAGAGCTGTGTTTGGATTTACTGCTGAATCCAATTACAGTGTATTATCATAAAAAGCATCAAAGTGAAAAATATTGATGGTGCTTGTTTGTGAGCATGCAACTGTTAACTCCAAATATAAATATTTTAATGGTACAATAAGAAATGAGAAATAAAATTTCCAATATGGAACGATAAACCACTTAAATTCAAACATAATTCTTATTTCGAAAAATATGCTGTGCTATTTTAGACACAATTCACAGACAAGAATGCTTCTTTAAGCAGTCATGAGCTATAATAATCACCTGAAATTATATGAGAATACGATTAGGCTGTGGAAATATTTATGGGAGCAAATTTTGGTTTAAAATTCTACATCTCTACTACACTTA
>NW_022929296.1:0-901 GCF_012274545.1 Fukomys damarensis | reverse complement strand
TCAAGGTCTGTGAAGTATGCTGCTGGAATTTCAATTGGGATTGCATTGAATCTATATAGCAAGAAGGAAACCAAGAGGCTAGTGAGCCATGATTCAGTGACATTTACTCAGAGAGCCATTTCTAAAAAGAAACTACACTGTAACAGTAGTCTGTTATGACTACTGAAGTATGGCCATTTTCACTATGCTGATTCTTCCTACTCAGGAGCAAGGGATGTCTTTCCATTTTCTGATATCCTCATCAATCTCTTAGAGTGCTATACTTTTCAAAGTAGAGATTGGGCTTTGATTTCTTTTGTTAGGTGGCTTCCTAGGTATTTCAATTTTTTGGATGCTATTGTAAAAGGAATTGATTGTCCCATTTTTCACTCAGTGAGTCTGTTTTCTGTGTACAGAGAAGCTATTGATTTTTGTGTGTTGACCTTGTATCCAGCTACTTTGCTGAACTTGGTTATTAAGTCTAGAAGACATTTGGTGGAGTTTTTAGGTTCTTCTATATAGAGTATCATGTTATCTGTAAGTATTGACAATATGACTTCTTCTTTTCCTAACTTATTCCTTTCTTTCTCTTGCCTAATTGCTGTGGCTAATGTTTCCAAAACTATATTGAACAGGAGTGGTTATAGTACACATCCGTGTCTTGTTATTGATTTTAGCATGAAGGCTCTCAGTTTTTGACCATTTAGTATGATATTGGATGTTTGTTTTTCATAGATGGCTTTTATCAGATTGAGGTAGAGACCATCAATTCCAATTTTTGGTAGTGTTTTTTTTATCATGAATGTGTGTTGGATTTTTTTGAATGCTTTTTCTGAGTCTATTGAGATGATCAGATAGTTTTTAATCTTTGGCTCTATTAATATAGTGTATTATATTTATGGATTTCCATCCCTGCATCCCT
>NW_022929295.1:0-227 GCF_012274545.1 Fukomys damarensis | reverse complement strand
ACCCATTCTTTCAGTCTATTTCTTTTGATTAGTGAATTGTGACCATTATCATTGATGATTATAACTGATATGTATTGGCTTGTCTTTGTCATAACTTTTTCTTTTTGTTGCACCTACCATTGATATAGGGTGGGCCTCTGGCTGATGTTTGTGCACCTGTGCATCTATTTTCTTTGCATTTTATTTCTTGTTGTGCCTGATGGATTCATTCTGCTGTGTTCCCTGGG
>NW_022929294.1:0-204 GCF_012274545.1 Fukomys damarensis | reverse complement strand
TGATCATTTTGACTTTGGGAAGAGCCAGAAGTTATATTGTATCAGATACAGTGATGAAGGTGGGTGAAGACACAGTGTTGTATTTTCATGATTTGCCTTTCTGTGGGATGGCGCTCATCAGTCACTGTGTTTTTGATCCAATCTCATAAAGACATTCAGGAAAGAGGACTCCAGATCTGCTTCAGAAAGTGGCAAGAACGTGTG
>NW_022929293.1:0-243 GCF_012274545.1 Fukomys damarensis | reverse complement strand
TTGCTTTCTTCCTGCCCCACTGCCATCTCCTCTCCACCAGTGTCTCTGAGCTGCAGCAGCTGGTTGAGGGGCACCAAGAACCCTATCTCCTTTACTGGAACCAGTCACGAAGTGAGTGTGCCATTTTTCCCAGCCTTAGCCTCACTTTCCTGGAGTCACCTCATCCCCTCCCTCAGTTTAGAGACTGCCTGTGTCCTGATGAGCACGCCAGACGGAAGCTGATGGCCTGTGCAGTGTAGGTGC
>NW_022929292.1:0-259 GCF_012274545.1 Fukomys damarensis | reverse complement strand
CTTCTTGCAAAGCTTTCTGGGTCCCTGCAAGAGCCAGGAAGCACACACACACAAAATGAAAAGAATGGGAAAGAATATTGTCAAATGATAGCTTTGACATAGGACTTGTATCTAGAATACACAAAGAACTTTAACAACTCAATAATAAAAGTAGAGTGAATAAAAAACAGGCAATAGAGGGCTGGGGATTTAGCTCAGTGGTACCACCTCCTGCCTTGCAAGCGTAAGGACCTGAGTTCAAACCCCAGTACCAAAAAAA
>NW_022929291.1:0-1131 GCF_012274545.1 Fukomys damarensis | reverse complement strand
GAATAAGAGGCGGCTCTCACCTCCTATTCCCCGCTGGACGGGGTCCCCCCAGAGAGCCGCACACCCCATAATTAAGCACATTATTCCTGGAGGGGCTTTAGATCCTTTCTTACAATTCAGGGATCCTCGCCCAGGGGTTCAGAGGGGGTTGGTACACTTCCTCTGGATCCTGCATGCCAGTTACAAGAATCTGGAGATCTCTAGGTTGGACCTAGAAGAGCCCCAAGGTATAGAGGGAAGTGAAGAGTGGGGAGGGCCGCAGTGACTCTTTCTGTATACAAGGGAAAACCCCACAGCTGCCACCTACAGGGTCCTCTGTATTTACAGTATGTGTGTGTGCAGGCTCCCACACAACCTTGGGGCCGGTGATAGGGAAACATGGGCTGTGCAGAGGGAATAGGAGACCCCCGTTTTCTGTATGAGTTTTTATTTATTTATTTGGTACTGGGGATTGAACTCGGGACCTTACACTTGCAAGGCAGGCAGCAGAGCCACTGAGCTAAATCCCCGGCCCTTCTGTATGGTTTTTCAAAGTGACAGCATCACTTTTATAATGCTAATAATTATTAAGTAAATACTGATACAGGAAATAATACTTAGATGAAATATGAAATATTATGTCTCCCAACCTGTTAGCTGTCTGATGTGCCGAGTTCTTGTTCTCTAAAAATGGAAGAATATGCTTGCTTCAGCAACTCATATACTACGAATGGAACAATGAATTCTAGGCACGATGGAGGTTAAGAGCAGGAAGATATTTATTGATAGGAAATCTCCTGAGAGGCAGGAGGGGACCCCGCTTAACGGGGTTTTACAGAGCGAAACCCACATGGGACGACGTGGGTCACAGCCATGACCAACCAATAAGGTTCCAAGTACAGCCGCTTACGTAATTGGTCCAGTTGGGAAACAAGTCACGTAACAAGTGTGGATGGAAAGAACAAGGGTCCTCCTAGGGAGTGGTGGGTCCAGAGGTTTGGTCACCCATCAGGGTGGCTGATGTCCGACTACACCTCATTGTTCATTAGGCCCAGTTTGTCCTGAGGAAGCTTACAGGTCTGGTCTGGTCTTTATCTTGAGGCCTGGCCTCTAGCAGATGGGTCTCCAGCTGCACTTGTGGTGTGCTTTATC
>NW_022929290.1:0-212 GCF_012274545.1 Fukomys damarensis | reverse complement strand
CAAAAACAAACACAAAACAAAACCTGGAAATAAACAACAGGAAAATAAAAAGTACAATTTGTGAAATATTCACTCAAAATGTAACATAAAAAAATAAACATAGATGAATATTTGAAATATGAGTGGAAAAAAGTTTAAGAAAACTATATATAATTTAACATTTGTATGAAGTTCAAAAACAGGCACATCTGAGCAATGTGTTTTTGGGAAGA
>NW_022929289.1:0-211 GCF_012274545.1 Fukomys damarensis | reverse complement strand
TTCACATAAGTGATTTGTTTTATAGATTCAAACTATCCTCCCTTTCCTCCCTCCTCCACTGAAACAACCAACAAGAGCAGCCTCTTCTACCCTTCCATGCCTCCCTCCACACTCTTACAAAGATGTACGTGCATGTACATTGAGTTTTGACTTTGATTTTAATACAAAAGCTAATATTATTCATATTACCTTACAGCTACTTGTTAAATTT
>NW_022929288.1:0-254 GCF_012274545.1 Fukomys damarensis | reverse complement strand
AATGGAGTGACGGGCAGGAAGGCTTGGTGACCGGAAGGGAAGTAACCACCGGAACTACAGCACGGCAGTGATGACACAGAGATCAACCAAGGGATACTTAGAGAGATCTAGTGGGCCGGGGATTTAGCTCAGGGGTGCTGCAGCCTGCCTCACAAGCGCAAGGTCCCGAGTTGGATCCCCGGTACCAAAATGATGACCTGGACGGTTTTAGCTCAGCTGCTGGCAATGGTGCCACTCATTGGTACCCTGTGCAC
>NW_022929287.1:0-596 GCF_012274545.1 Fukomys damarensis | reverse complement strand
AACTTGCAAAATATGCCTGCCGTCTTCTCAGGAATGATCTCTTTAGGGTACCACACACAAAGCAATTTCATCGTCACATGAGCAGTGGCATTTCAATTTTGCTTCAGTGGTTGTGCCTGTGACAAGGGATGGCACGGAAGAAATCAGCGTGTTAGTTAGGTGTCACCGGCCTGGTACCAAGGGCTGAAAGTGTGAATCTCTCTTCCTCACTGTGCTCCTAATGCTTGGGGGAAATAAGGAGAGTAACTGTCATCCTCATGTGTGGCAACGAAAGGCATTTAGAACCTAACTATGTAGCAGTTGTGTGATGTATTAGTCTTGATTGCATTTACTTCTGCCGTGGCCTTCCTGCCTTGTGTGAGCTTTAGATTTGATTTGTTCTTCTCTCCTAGAAGTTTGAGGCTCACCATCGTGTTGTTTATATGAGCTTGCTCTTCTTCCCTACTATGAGAGTTTGTGGCTATACATTTTCCTTCTACGACTGCTTTCGTTGCTTCCCATGACTGAGATTTTGGTTTTAAAATGATGATGTACACCATTAAGCCAGTAGGAAGTTTAATAGGTATTGTAAATTGCATTCCAATGGCATTGGAGCC
>NW_022929286.1:0-221 GCF_012274545.1 Fukomys damarensis | reverse complement strand
TATTGGGAAAATAAAATTTAAAATAAAAATAAAATCCATTATTTCCAAGGTCATCAGTGCTCCTTTTTTATTTATCAAAAGAGTTAAGAGAGAAAACCACTCTGGATATATATATATTTTTTTTTTTTTTGCCCTGAGACACACTCCCATGCAATGCTAGCTGGTATCTTTGTTTTCCTAATATCCATTTTCATAACTACACTTCATTCTCACAGAAATGC
>NW_022929285.1:0-230 GCF_012274545.1 Fukomys damarensis | reverse complement strand
CACAGAGTTGCAGCACCTTTCTCTGTGGAGTACTTCATATTCATGAAACTGACCGCTATCACTGTAAATGGCTAAGCGGCGACAGAAGCTGTTTCCATGGGAAAACTGCACGTAAATCCTCAAAAGCCCTTTGCAAAGTGTGTTTGTGTTCTAATGTCAAAGTGAAACTATCCCAAGTATACAGAGTTCTGGAGGCTTGTGTGCACTCAGAGCTGCTAGGCACTCTCTTA
>NW_022929284.1:0-350 GCF_012274545.1 Fukomys damarensis | reverse complement strand
AAAATAAGAATCATGATAGATTATGCAAAGATACAAATTTCCAATGATGGATGTCATTATACTATATACCTGAAATGTACAAAAATAATAAAAAATAAAAATGTACTTTGAGAATATTGTAACATTATTTAAATTTGTACACATTTTAATTGAGGAATAATACTTTGTTTAAAAATGTAACTGTATGGTATACCTAAAAAGTACAAATAAAGTCAATGAGAAAAAATATATAGTTACCAATGGTGAATTAAAAATGATTGAAATATTTTATACTATTTATATATCAAATTAGGGTTCTAGATCTATTAATGTACCATGAACACACACACACACACACACACACACACACA
>NW_022929283.1:1792-2697 GCF_012274545.1 Fukomys damarensis | reverse complement strand
GTAGTTTGCCTGTGCGAGGGAAGGTGAGGGCAGCGCCTTTCACGAAGGTTGGATGCACTGGGTGTTTCCAAGGACTCACCAATCGCACCGCCGTGCCCGTGGGTAGTGCCGGGCCAGAGAGTAGGGTGAGAGCTCGATGATGGGGACGGGCCAGGCTCCCCACTCCACTCCCCGTGTCGCATCGTCTACATTTCGCGGGGCGGGCGGCCCCCGTTCATGCCACCTTCAGTGTTCGGAATGACGTAGGAAGGAGAGTCCCTCCCCCGGGCTCAGGCTGAGGGTGAGGGTTAGGATGAGTATTCCGGTGAGTGACAGCCTCGCAGTTTCTGCACCTGGGTATCGGCGTGCGGCTTTCCTAGTGAGTATCAGCATGAGATTTCACCTTAGGCTCAGCCCCAGTGGAAGAGGTCGAGGACCGCACTCGGGGAAGGTATGAATCAGGTGGTGGGCTAGGGTTACGGTTAGGACAGGGGAGCACGACACGGCAGGAAATCACACAGCGACAATTTGGGCGTGAGAGGTAAGGTGAGGGCAGTGACTTTTGTGAAGCTCGGATGTGCCGTGTATTTCCCTCGGACAGGAGCCTTGCCGCCCTGACAGAATCGGGGGAGAGGGGCCATCGCCTAGTGTCAGAGCTACATTTAAGGGCTGGAACGGACTCCCCTTTGGGCTCCCCGTGTAGGGTAATGCGTGACGGAGGGTGAGGCTTCGTGTTCATTGGACCCTGAGTTTTAGGAATGATGGAGGAATGTAAGTCCCTCCTCGAGGCTCAGGGATAGGGTTGGGGTTAGGCGGAGGATTCCGGAGAAGGATAGCTTTGGGATTTCGCTGCCTGGGTGTCGGGCTGTGGGTTTCCTAGTGAGTGTCAGCATGAGATGGCACCAGGGGCTTAAGCGCAGGGGAGG
>NW_022929283.1:0-529 GCF_012274545.1 Fukomys damarensis | reverse complement strand
CGCAGTTTCTGCACCTGGGTATCGGCGTGCGGCTTTCCTAGTGAGTATCAGCATGAGATTTCACCTTAGGCTCAGCCCCAGTGGAGGAGGTTGACGACCGCCCTCTGGGAATGTAGGAATCAGGTGCTGGGCTAGGGATAGGGTTAGGATTGGTGAGCATGACACGGACGGAATTCACCTTCCAGGTGGTTTGCCTCGGTAGCAAAGGTGAGGGCAGCGCCTTTCTTGAAGGTGGGGTGGAATGTGTGTTTCCCGGGACCTGCCAATGAAGGCCTGGCTATGGTGGGCAGCGACTGGCCAGCGAGGAAGGTTAGTGCTGGATGTCGGGGACGGAATAGGCCCCCGCTCTCCTCCCTGAGTAGTTTCCTGAGCGTTGGACAGTGGGTGTCGGTGCTAGCTGGACGTCCAGGCTGAGGAATGACCGCGGAGTAGCAGTCCCTCCTCTCGGATGAGGGCTCCTGTTGGTGCTGGGGCTAGACAGGATTCCGGTGGTGATAGGCTGGCAGTTTCTCTCCCTGGCTATTGGAGT
>NW_022929282.1:0-247 GCF_012274545.1 Fukomys damarensis | reverse complement strand
CCGTAACTGCTGTCAGTGGCGTTCTGGCCTCTAATCACGTCTCGCCATCCGACGTGGATTCCTCGATGCCTGTAATTGGAGGTTCACAGTCAGCTCGGCTGTACTTCTGCTCTGCCTTTCCCTGGAGGATCTTTATGAAAATCATGTTGCCAAGAGAATGTTGTCTCCTAGTTAGGCAAGAGGGATAAGGGGAACAAAAGCACTGTGCAGAGGAGGAGGAGGAGGAATTAGTGAGGATTAAGGAGGC
>NW_022929281.1:0-526 GCF_012274545.1 Fukomys damarensis | reverse complement strand
GCTCTGCCATTTAACAAGTGCTGTGTCAGTCCTTGACTATTCTCTTTTCCACTGAACACTTCTCGTATCATGAAAGTGGTAGCCTTATACATACAAGGGGCTCTCAAAATGTATGCTTCATATTTACAATTTTAAAAAGGGGCTACAACGAAATACACATTATTCTCCCTCAAAACAGTTCCTCTCACTGCAGACACACGTATCCCAGCATTTTGGCCACTTTTACATTTTGATTTTCGGTAGTACATGTGTGTAGTACATAATAATTACATTCACTGTGGGGAGCTGGGCCATGGATATAATGCATTTTGATTCTTTTTCATCCCTCTTCCTCTCCTTATTCTCTCCATGTCTTGATCTCTTTCTCTTTTGCAAAAGATCTCTTTGTTTCCTATTTTCTGTCTTTTATTTTGCTATTTAACTTATTTCTATTTTCAGTTGCTTGTAGGAGAAAAATCCTGCCGTATTTAAACATCTGTGTCTGCTTTCTTTCACTCAACATTATGGTTTTCAGGTGCACCCGTTT
>NW_022929280.1:0-204 GCF_012274545.1 Fukomys damarensis | reverse complement strand
TGCAGATTTACTGAGTAAGGTGAAATTGAGCAGGAGCTCCTGCACGGTCCATAACTTGCCCAAGCCTTGCCATGACCAAGTACCTTTGACCTTGCATCCAGTTCAGTGAAAACTGATTGTCTCTGAGACTGATACTGTAGTATTTTGAACTGTTGACTAAATTAAATGCTGGCCTTCTACTCTCACAAGCTCTGCCATTCATTT
>NW_022929279.1:0-243 GCF_012274545.1 Fukomys damarensis | reverse complement strand
AGAAATTTCTGTCAGTTTTTATTATGGTTCCTGGTCAAGGAAATATTTTACTTAAATATTTCTGGACAAGAAAACTTTCCTAAATCATACTTTTATGCATTTCATCTTGGTGCTGTTTCCTAGCATTCCATGTGCAGTGTGATGGAGCTATTTCCTTAGGACTAGGCTCTCCAGTGGGTTTATTAACTGCAATACAATTACTGATAAAACAAGTTAATACCTGAAGCTACAGCTAGAATCAGT
>NW_022929278.1:0-657 GCF_012274545.1 Fukomys damarensis | reverse complement strand
AAGAGGCTTGATATATAGTTTATGTTGCTAAAATTCATCTTTTCATTTCTTATGGCTTTCACTTGTAATCAACTGATAACCCTACTGCCACATGATTAATTTAATGGCACAAAATTTATCCATCATTTTATTAGTAATTTATTGCTAAATAAAAAGTAACCCCAAACTCATTACCTTAAAAACAAGAGTTTATTATTCATATAGTTGCTGAGAACAGAGGAATAGAAATCTGGAAAGAGTTTGGAGAACCAATTATGGTTTAAACTTTCTTCTCAATTAGGTGCAGTCAAGCTATTGAATGGGACTCAAGTTTTTGGAGATGGAGAAGTGAGTGCAGTTGGAAGATTACTTCCAAGATTATTCAACAATGTTGGGAAGAGGTTTCATTTATCCCTCGTGTGTGTCTTGCTTTAGGGATGCTAACTCAAGAATGAGTGATGAGAGAGAGAGACACACATATTTAGTTGTATAGCCACATTCTAAGAAGTGGCATATATCACTTCTACCATATTCTGTTATGCACAGAAGGAAATTATGATAAAACATTGCAGGCTACTACAAATGTATATGAATATTAATAAGATGGATTACTTGTTCACTATCAAGGAAGCTGGTTAGTATAATGATTATTGCTATATTCAAAAAACTGTAAAAATC
>NW_022929277.1:0-1739 GCF_012274545.1 Fukomys damarensis | reverse complement strand
ACCCCTGATATTCAAGCTGAATTCTGGCTGCCAGACCCAAGTTGATCTCCCTGCCCTCTTGCAGGATTGAATTCTGCGAGTTTCTACTGCAGCTTTCCTTTTACCCTTCCCCTAAAGATAGTCCAAGTTCTTATGGTAGGTGGTGATCCCTCCAACTTCCCAACTATGGAGGTCTCATGTTCTTTTACGCAGTTATTCAGCTCTGTTCTATCTTCTGGAGCTCAGTGAAATGGCCTTCATTATCACCTGTGCCTCTGTAGTGATCCAGGTAGTGGAACAAGGAGGAGTCCTGAGAGCATGGGGATGGTTGTTGCAGAGGCACCCATGTGGCTAGGCAGTCCTTACTGGACTTCTCTGATGAAGGTGTAAGTTGCTGGCGTACTTCCTGTGTAGCTATGCAGTCCTCACTGGGCTGTTCCAATGAAGCCTTGGGCTGCTGGTGAGCTTCCTGGGTGATCCAGTGGTCCTCACTGGTCTGCTCTGTTGAAGGCCTGAGGCACTGGTGAGCTCCCTATGCAGCCAGGTGTTCCTCACTGTTCTGCCTGTTGCATCCTCAATGGTTTCCTCTGATGAAGGCCTCTGTCCCAGGTGAGCTCCCCGTGCAGCTGGGAGGTCCTCACCAGTCTGTTCTGATGAAGGCCTGGGGAGCTAACCAGCAACCCGTATAGCTGTGTGGTCCTCACTGGTTTGTTCTGATTAAGGCCCTAAATTGTGGTTTTCTAAAGAAAGAACTTTACATATTTATTTTCTGTTTGTAGACACAGTGCTCAGTACCCATTTTTCTCTCATTTGCTCATGAATGAATGAATGACTGCTAATCAACTCATATTTTACACTATTAATTTTATATAGGTAAAAGAAATAGGATTATGTAATTTTTAAGGGTTTTTCTAATTATCAGATTGAACTGAATCAGGTTGAATCATCTTTTACTGTCTGATATAAACTTTTAAAACTTGTAATTAGGACAATTTTTTTTTACTTGTAAGAATGAGACATTGATAAGAAAGATATTTCCTAGTACTAAATTTTCTAAACACAAGAGGTCAAAATTACTGTATATTTAAAATACATCTTCAGGTTTTGGAAAATTTATTTATTTAAAAATTTTTAAAATTATTGTTTTCACTGTTTCTATTTCCATAGTTTTATTTCCTCTATTATCCTACAAGAATGTTGTAGATATAATTGAAGCTAATAAATGTTAACTAGCTCACTATTTTTAAGAAAAAAATAAACTTTTGAATAAAAATTAGGGCTCCTTTATGTAGATGAGTTATAATTTACAAAATTAAATTTTGGGCTTTATTAGTGCATACATTAATAGAGCTAGAGAATGCATAACAACCTTCTAGTATGACTTGCTCACTAAAAAATGAGGAAAATAAAATTCAGACTCACTAAGTGATCTTTCCAAATTTTAGTGTTAGAACTAGGTTTAGGGCACAAATGCCAGATATTTCCTTGATGTATGAAAGCAATAGGTAGGTGGCCTGCTAAGTGTTGCCGGTAAATAAAGTGGCCATTATCCTTCTAGTTACTGTGTGCCCATCTATGATTGTCCTGTTCTGTTCTGTCTTGTTCTCTCCTCTTATATTTATCAAAGGCATTTTAATTTTATCATATTCTGTTTTTTACCTGTGTCTCTGGCCAACATCTACCTATGTAAATTCCATTGAATGAGATGTTAGGAATGACAGGCACTTTATATATGTTCTCATTGAGATCTGCTTAAAAAT
>NW_022929276.1:0-1154 GCF_012274545.1 Fukomys damarensis | reverse complement strand
GCTTTGTTTTAAAAGGTCTAAGTGGCAAGAGAAGCTGTTTCCCAGTTAAAAATGCAGTTTAAATCGCAGTAGCACTCTGCTGATTGTATTTGTGTTCAAACTTCAAATTGAACGTTTCTGCAAGGATACAGATTTCTGGAGGTTGGTGTGGACTCATACCAGTTAGGGACTCTCTTAGTCCTTAAGGGGTTTTCTGGTACAAGTGCATCACAACACTGTTTCAGTCTTTGCCAGGCAGAAACATACAAACAAAAGGGAATACACTTGCACTCCATTTAAGATGTGGACTTAACTGGTAACCTCACAGAGTTTCAGCACCTTTCTCTGTGGAATACTTCATATTCAGGAAACACACTTCTTTGGTTTCAAAGGGCTAAGCGGGGAAAGAAGCTGTTTCCTGGGAAAAACTGCAGATTATACCACAGAAGCACTCTGTAGAGTACGTTTGTATTCCTACCTCTACGTGAAACAATCTCCCATATACAGATTTGTGAAGGCTTGTGTGCACTCAGACCACCTAGGCAATCTCTTAGGCCTTAAGAGATTTTGTGGTACAAGTGCCTCACAAAAGTGTTTTAATCTTCTCTGCCAGGCAGAGACTTACAGAAAAAAAGAAACACAGTTGTACTGCATATAAGATCTGGACTTCACTGGTAAACTGACAGAGTTGCAGCACATTTCTATGTTGAGTACTTCCCATTCAGGAAACTAACCACTTTGGTTTCAAAGTGCTAAGCGGCGAAAGAAGATATTTCACGGGGAAAACTGCAGTTTAAACTACAGAAGCACTATGCAGAGTGCATTTGTGTTCTAACCTCAAACTGAATCTATCTCCAAGTAAACATAGTTGTGGAGGCTTGTGTGCACTCAGAGCTGCTAGGCACTCTCTTGGCCTTAGGGGCTTTTCTGGTACAAGGGCCTCACAACAGTGTTTCAATCTCTACCAGGCAGAGAACTAATAACAAAAAGCAATAAGTTTTACTCATTATAAGATGCGGACTTCACTGGTAAATTCACAGAGTTGCAGGACTTTTCTCTGTGGAGTACTTCACATTCAGGAAACTCACAGCTTTTGTTTCAAAACTCTAAGAAGTGAAAGAAGCTTTTTCCAGGGGAAAGCTGCACTTTAAACTGCAGAAGCTCTCTGCAGAATG
>NW_022929275.1:0-260 GCF_012274545.1 Fukomys damarensis | reverse complement strand
CTTCCCCCTACTTGAATTATTATAGATAAAACTATTGGTTTTGTGGCACAGACTTGACATTCATTCAGTCAGAATCCTACATCGTCTGTCCCATCAGAAGGATTAGAACTTCCCTGATGCCAACCAACAGTCCTCTGGATTGTTTGGCCCAGAGATTTGCCATCAGAAATAAACCCCTAGCAAAAAGAAAACGAGGCGAGATCAAAAGCTCTGGCTTTTTTTGTTTTGTTTTCATTTCTGTTTTTGTTTTTTGGTACCGA
>NW_022929274.1:0-603 GCF_012274545.1 Fukomys damarensis | reverse complement strand
AATTACCAAGTCATAGGTGGGTGAGGTTTTATTCTTACCACAGGTGGGTGTGATTTTATAGGAGGCTCCTTCCCCAGCCTCCCAGGGCAGAGGCAGAGTTAGGCGTTTGGGTCCCAGGGGGAGGTGAAGTTCCTTTACTGTGGTCGAGGCTCAAGCCACTTGTCCCTTCTTCATGGTCAGGGGCTGGAAGAGGTGGCCGACTGCACGAGCCTACCCAAGGCACCGCCAGCCTTGCACCCCAGGCTGATCTTTCCAATCAAAAGCAGTGGCTGACCAAACCAGGATTATTGAGAAATTTTGCAATCACTCGGAAATAACCTACTCTAGACTAAGCTGGGTGGGATGGAGCGCAGCTGGGACAGGTGAACCTTTTTCAGAGCAAACATGTGCTGGTAATCACCACCACCAAGGGTCAGGGTTCTAGAATATTTCTAACCATGGGTCTTATCTGTGCACAAAATGCCCTTGTTGCTGAGGTAACATTTATGTACTTCTAGAACTCCTCATTGCTGCCTTCTCTACCTATCTAGGAAAGGCGGTCATGTATTAGTGTCCAGGGCTTTGTGATGGCTGTGCTCTAGGGAGGAGGGACAAGGTGCCCAG
>NW_022929273.1:0-214 GCF_012274545.1 Fukomys damarensis | reverse complement strand
AGCCTGTCACACTGCACCTGCAGAGTCTACCTGCACGGGATGCAACTTTTGAAAGCCAAGTTACGATAAAGACATGCAGAAAGAAAATCACCATGCACACAGGCTTTGACTTTTTACAAAGGAATACACATTATTACTTGCAAAGGGGGAACAAATTTTAAAATATTTTCTGTGGTTAATAAGTGTGACTATATCTCAGCTAGACACATTGTTT
>NW_022929272.1:0-468 GCF_012274545.1 Fukomys damarensis | reverse complement strand
GTTGCAATCTCAGGTGTACAAGGGAGATTTTGATGCTTCAGACATTAAAGATGCTGTATATGCGAAAGCACTTGGCCCCTTGTGGGTACTCGATAGATGATAGTTTCTTTCTTTCCCTGCTCTTTGTTTTTTCTTCTACATGTCTTATTTCTTGGCTGTCTACTCCAACTCGGAAAGCGTTCTTGATGCTGTATATAGACTCTGGCGTCACCTGCTTTACTCCAGCCCAATCCCAGGGGCCTCCATTTGGCCCCTGAGCAGCTCCCTGAGGGTTTTCCCTTCAGTGCCCTCCTTCAGTTCCCCGGCCCTGAACCGGTGTTGTTAGCTTACATGCTGGAGGACGACTTACCGCATCTCTCTGAACGACCTCTTCTAGCTATGGCACTCCCCCCCCCTTTATTGCAGACTCCTTACCAGAGCTGTCTCACACTCAGCATTTACACATCCCTCTCCTTATTTTCTCCTAAA
>NW_022929271.1:0-1200 GCF_012274545.1 Fukomys damarensis | reverse complement strand
AATGGGACCCAAGCCCAACCACACCTGTGCAGAGGGCTGAGGCTCATTCTCTATCTCCCTGCTTCACTGACCAGCCTTTGACTGTCCCAGGGATAAGCTGGTACTGTGTACTCCATCATTACACTTCCTTCTGGGCTCAAGCCGCCTTAGGGACTGAGCACCTGTAACTAAGGCAGGAATCAGTACCCACAAGTTGGGTGCCGCTGAAATAAATACCTCGAAATGCAGAAGCATCTTTGGAGCTGAGTAATGGGTAGAAGCTGGAAGAGGTTTGTGATGCTTGTAGGAAGACGTTGAGGTTGTTGTGCAAGAGTCTCGGTGGCCTTGTTCTGTTGGTGTCTCATGTGGAAATGAACAATGTGGGCCGGGAAACACACACCTGATTATAAACTGGCAAATAACCTGGCTGAATTATATTCGTGTTCCAGCATCTTGCAGAATACAGAACTTGAGCGATGAAATTTTATATTTAGCGCAGGAGATTTCTGTACAAAGTGTTGCATGAGCAGCTTGTTTTCTCCTGATTCCTTGTAGTAAAATACAAGAGGAGAGAAATGACTCACAATTGCAAAGGCTCCTGACTCCTGAGTGAGGAACAAACTACCTTGAAGGAATTCAGAGCTCAAAGGGCTGTCTCCTCCAGGTGGACATGGGAGGACAGCATCTGTTTATTCTTCTTTTTATTGGCCCAACATGTCCATCCCTGCAGACAAACATCTGCAGTTTAGCTTGAAACTTAATGTCTTCATCTTAATCGAAACTAAATACCAAATCAAATAGGGGCAGAGTTCATGTAGGTAGACTTGTCAGATAATATTTCTGCATCGAAAACACACTGCCCTCCTCCTATCATGGTTTCATGTTTGGAATAAACTTCATGGTCAGCTGAATAAAATAAAATAGCATTAAATAGCATTCTGTCTGTGTGCAGCTAGGATTCAGCTATGGAGGCCGGGCTGCCCAAAGTCTTGGGGATTTGACCTTTCTGGCACAGTTTTGGGGGCAGGACCCTGGTTCAGGAGGTAGATCATCAGTGCAAAGAGGATTTGCCTCAAGACATGAAGTCCAGTGTTTCAGACAGGCGTGAGACCCCTCTCTCCTCCCTTCTTTCCTATTTCTCCTTCTGGAATGAGGTCAGCCCAGTGGTACTTTGGAAGCACATCACTTGCTTGGTTTCACAACCTCACAGCCAAACTCGTG
>NW_022929270.1:0-208 GCF_012274545.1 Fukomys damarensis | reverse complement strand
GAGGTTTCACTACAAGTCGCAGCCCAGGGGAGCAAACCGGGGGCAACTGAGGGAATGTCAAACACAATTAGATCCTAGACTGAGTCCAACAATTTCTTTTCTTAAATGCCATTTTCCACAGTGCTTTCACAACGTGTTGAAGCACGATGAGGTACATGATTTCCACTTTGGCTAAGACCAAATTACATTTCAACAGTGCTACCTGATG
>NW_022929269.1:0-463 GCF_012274545.1 Fukomys damarensis | reverse complement strand
CTTTCCTCCCAAACACACACACACACACACACACACACACACACACACACACGCTCTCTCCGACGAACCTGAGCTTTCCCTATCTCTACAGCCTTTTACAAACAGAACGCTTTAAAATTATAAAGGTAGCTAAGAGAACTAAAAGTGGTAACCAATGAAAACTGTAAACTGGGCATGGTGGCACAAACCTGTAATCCCAGCACTCAGGAGACTGAAACAGGAGAATTCCAAGTTCAAAGGCAGCCTGGGCAACACAAAATTTTAAAAAATGGACGCAGAGGGGAGAGGGGAGAACAAAGGTGTGAGGATCTACGAACTCTCCTTCTTCACAGGGAGTTAATAACAGACACCGTCAAATCTGTTAAACCAAATATAGACTGTAGGGCTGGGGATTTAGCTCAGGGATTCCACCACCTGCCTCACAAGGGCAAGGACCTGAGCTTGATCTCTGATACAAAAAAAA
>NW_022929268.1:0-202 GCF_012274545.1 Fukomys damarensis | reverse complement strand
AGATTTTATTTAGACAAAATTTAAACTTACAGAAATGTTAAAAAATAGCTTAATGGGTATCTGTGTATTATTCACGTACGCTTTTCTGTTGATAACATTTTGAGACTTTACCTCACACTTTCTGCTTTTTATGTGTTTACTACATCATATAAAGTGATGTGCTGATAACATAACACTTGACTACTAAACACTTGTATTTTGA
>NW_022929267.1:0-314 GCF_012274545.1 Fukomys damarensis | reverse complement strand
GGACCTCCCTTGCAGGCCAGCTGACTTCCCCTTTTTGATTTCTGGTGATTCTATTGTGAAAATCGATTGCTATCAGTACGTGTGTGTGTGTGTGTGTGTGTGCGTGTGTGCGTGTGTGCTTGTGCAGGAGTAGAACAAATGCGTATAGCAGTTAAATGACTGAGGTAATAGATTGGGAGAAATAAATTTTTGGACGCTTCATACATTTTCATAGACCTGTTCTCTGCTTTTATGGAAAATGCACTGTGATCACTTTTGCAATGCCTTTTGACATTCCTTATCTCATATAATTTCACAGCAGGGCTATGAGTTTA
>NW_022929266.1:0-225 GCF_012274545.1 Fukomys damarensis | reverse complement strand
GTCCTTGCGCTTGCAAGGCGGCCACCGGACCACTGAGCTAATCTCCAGCCCCAGTCCAAACAGCATTACATTTTGTTGTGATACTCTTTCATCTCTGTACTCTTGAAAATGTTGTGGTTTTTTCTTAACTTCCATGACTTGACTGTTTTGAAATTTTCAGGACAGTGGATAAAACATAACTGTATTATTTTATTTTTATTTATTTTTTTGGTACCAGGGATCGAA
>NW_022929265.1:0-235 GCF_012274545.1 Fukomys damarensis | reverse complement strand
TGAATCTGTTCATACTCTTTGCTGTCTTTCTGTCGTTAGATGGAAAGTCCTTCATCATTTTTTTATTCTGGTCGTACGTACCAGAGTTTGAACTTAGTTCCTTCACACGGAAGTGCTTCCCTACACATTTTTGAAATATTTATTTTGACACAGAGTCTTTCTAAGTCACTTGGTAACCAAGGCTTAATTTGAATTTGCAATATTCCTACCCGCAGCCCACAAAAGAATAAGAATT
>NW_022929264.1:0-201 GCF_012274545.1 Fukomys damarensis | reverse complement strand
AGGACTGTGCTACTAGTTGGAGGCTCCTGTGATGTGAAGTGGTAAAGGGGCCCCAGCCTGGGATATGGGGCATCATTGCAGCTCCAAGAAATCCCACGTGTTTAAGCAAAAAATAGTTTCTCTCGTGTGAATAAACGATTATAGTACAGAATTTCTCTTAATGACAAAGTTGACAATGTGAAATAGGAAGAAATGGCTTAA
>NW_022929263.1:0-209 GCF_012274545.1 Fukomys damarensis | reverse complement strand
GTCTAAGAAATGTCTGTTCATGTCAGATGCCCATTTTTGAATTGGATCTTTATATTTGGGGGGTCTTTTTTTGAGTTCTCTATATGTTCTAGATAGTAGACCTTTGTCAGAGGAACAGTTGGTAATTTTTTTTCCACATTGTAGGTAGTCTCTTAGTTCTGTTGATGTTTTCTCTTGCTGTGCACAAGCTTTTTTTTTTTCTCATTGAA
>NW_022929262.1:0-864 GCF_012274545.1 Fukomys damarensis | reverse complement strand
ATGGGTTGGTAGTGATGCCTTGACAGAATATGTGATGACTGTGTAGGGAACCTCCTGCTCCCCAAGTCGCACAACACACAAAGTAGGTCACAGGCCCCCATTCTGGTCTTCAGCATAACCACTCACTTACAACATGAGTTACATTGGAAAACACATACATGAATCTTCACATACACATATCTACACCACATATACACATATAAAAATGTCTTATTTATGCCACTGTTTTCTACTTTGTCCATAAGTACAAATATACACTTGCCAGGTGATTATCATAATTGTATAACTTCTTTTAACCTGAAAGCCTCAACATCTATATGCTTTAGATGGTTTTATTAAGTTCAAGTTCAAGTGCTTCTGCCATAATGATATATATATGCATTTCTAAAAATGTCTGTTTTCCAAATTATTCCAGTAAAAATAATGGTGTTGATGGAATAAATGAGGATGGAATGGATCCTCTCAAAACCAAAAGAATGTAGTAACCAGTGCACTAACAAAACTCACTCTTACTCATTCAAAAATATGGCTTTAAAGGACAGTCTCTACCAGCTTCACAATCCTGCCATTCTGTGCGCCTTCATCTTCACAATCATGTTTCCCATCCCCAAAACGAGATCCATCAGCAATAAAAGCCTGATTTGAAGTAGAGAATCAGCAATGAAGGAGATTTTACAGGGAGCTGAGGATAGTTTTATCTTGTTTCTCAATATAATGAAAAATATTTTTACAGCCTCATTATATGTTCTCTTAGCTTTCCCCCAAATTTTAATATGGTATAGCAGTTCAGGGACCACAAACACAAAGGAAGTCACAACTGTGAAATTTTTAGCTTATTTTTCTTAAGAGCTTCATCTAGCAAAA
>NW_022929261.1:0-216 GCF_012274545.1 Fukomys damarensis | reverse complement strand
AAGTCACACACATACAAGTTAGCATGGATAAATGAATGAAGTTAGACATTTGAAGAAAGAAAAGAGAGAGAGAGAGAGAAAGTTCTCCTGTGCCTGTACACTAGGGCTTGCATCTGGAAACCGTGAAGACTTGGGTGAGTCACTCTGCTCTCGGGCACACGCCCCTTGGACACAAGCATGCTCGTGGGGAGAGCACACGCTACAGAGACAGCAACT
>NW_022929260.1:0-284 GCF_012274545.1 Fukomys damarensis | reverse complement strand
CCCCCCTCTCCCTTTAATTTCTTGCCTATTGGATTTGCTGTATTGTGCCTCATGGAGTTGTGATCTTGTCTTTTTCTAGGATACTTTTTAAAATTGGAGTGCTGGTTTGGTATTCATGAAGTTTCTCAGGTTTTCTTTGTCATGAAATTAACTTATTTCCCCATCCATTTTAAAAGAGAGTTTTGCAGGATACATCAGTCTACCTTGGAGGTTGTTTTCTCTTAGGACTTGAAATACCTCACTCCAGGCTCTCCTTGACCTGAAGGTTTGTGTTGAAAAGTCTG
>NW_022929259.1:0-309 GCF_012274545.1 Fukomys damarensis | reverse complement strand
AGTAAAATGATTCAGTTGTTTTGAAAGGCATCTCAATATAGTGGCAGAGTCTGGAGCTAAATCTAGATCTAGACTCCACCATTTGTCTGACCTTGGGCAAATCAATCAACCTCATGCTGATGCAGCATCCTGTTTGTTAATGGGAGAAAAAGCCCTCCTTCTCGGAGTGTTATGAGGATCAAATCAGTTAATTCACATAAAGCACTTAAAGCCTGGACATGCTCCATAAATATTACTTAATATTAGTTTTCATTTAACTAGTATTACAAAAAACAATATAGTAAAAGGTCATGGTGACTTGTAACTCTC
>NW_022929258.1:0-293 GCF_012274545.1 Fukomys damarensis | reverse complement strand
ATTCCTAAATCTTAAAGACGGAGAAGCATTTTCTTTAGTTAGAGCTCTCCAACACATTAATATATGTATTTAAAAAATAAATCTTAGCCTGGCGTGGTGGTGCATGCCTGTAATCCCAGCAATCAGGAGGCTGAGGCAGGAGGATCTCTGTGAGTTCGAGACCAGCCTGGGCTACATAGTGAGTTCCAGGTCAATCTAAACTACATAGTGAGACCCTGTCTCAAAAAACCAAAAAAATTTTTTTTAAATAAATAAAAATAAACCTTAGATATCAAGTCAAAAACTCAGAATAA
>NW_022929257.1:0-527 GCF_012274545.1 Fukomys damarensis | reverse complement strand
GCAAAATCTTTTTGTCAGAAGGGGAAGCTGTGTGATGACTCATAAATGAGCTCTTATGCTCTCTTAGAGGGTAGAGGAAAGTGATGGTAACTAAGAAATATAATCCCCAATACTCAAAAATCCAATGAAGTAGACTGTTTCCCGTAACCTCTGGAGTGGGTACAGTTGCACTGACCTCTAGCTTTTAACCTTGCAAAGTCCCACTGCAGAGTTCTCACTCTGAAACTGTAAGAGAATAATTCTCATCTTAATCTACCAGTCTGGTGGTGAATTGCTATAGCAGAAACAACAAACTATTACATTATATAATACAGTACCTACAATCTCTTTCCTTTTTCTTATTTATAGGAATGATTATTATTATGTGGGCATGTGTATTTATTTCTCTGTAACACTGAGGTGAATTAATTTGTTGATATTTTACCACAAACACTATTGAATTAGTAGTATCATTTCAAAAATTGTAAACTAAGGGACCGTCTCTGATTCAGAAAATGAAGCATATCAAATAGATGTAGTTTTAGTCC
>NW_022929256.1:0-849 GCF_012274545.1 Fukomys damarensis | reverse complement strand
GGATTGGGAGATAAACCACATGTCCAGCACAATAAATGATGAGAGGCCTGCACTGAGGCACATCATTGGAGAATTTCATAATACTGGAGATATACTGTAAAAAATTTTAAACCTCCAGAAAGGAAACAAACCAAAAAAAAAAAAAAAACTGAATTTCTCAACAAGAATTGTGCTTGTAGTAAGACACTGGAGCAATGTTTACAAATACATAGGGAAAATTATATTTCTAATATGGTCTTACACATCCAGCCAAATTCTTGATTAGGTATGAGGGTAGATTTAAGCCATTTTCAGACATGTATTCCTTTCTAAAGCATCCACTAGAAGAAATGATTGATATAAACGAGGGAGAATATCAAGCTAGAAGAAGTGAGATCTTGGACATTAACTCCAACTCAAGAGAATGCTGTAGAATCCCTGACGATGAGGAATGGATTCCTGCCAAAGTGTACTTGACATAAAAAGAATCTTGTCCAAACAATCTAGGCTAGAAGACCCTGGAAAAGGATCCCAAGAAGATGGCATTGATGGATTACCTGGTGTATTTAAAGGAGATCTAACAACTGAGTGAGAATTTGGAGCTGAATTGATGATGAGGATATAGGAAACTCAGCAAAAGCACAATCTATTCAGTGTAGCAAAGTATATAAGAAGGGAAAGTCAAACAGAGTAGACAATATACCTCTGGGGTGAATAGACTCAGATGGCCACATCTGAGCGATTGTGTGTCTAAAAGGAATTGTGATGTAACGCTGAATGGACACAGGTCCTTGTGCATAGCAGAGGTGCAGTGGTGTTTAAGTGGAGCTAGATGGTTTTAGGCTACATAATTCAGTACCCAAGACTGAA
>NW_022929255.1:0-1019 GCF_012274545.1 Fukomys damarensis | reverse complement strand
CTGATGGGCAATTGAGCTGTTTCCAAGTTTTAGCTATTACAAACTGTGCCACTATAAATGTGGGTGTGCCTATATCACTGTGTGGTATGATTATTTAATTCTTTTGGAAAGATAGCCAGCAGAGGGATGGCTGGGTCAAATGGAACCTCTAAATCCTACTTCTTGGTTGTACCAGTCTGCACTCCCACCACCAATGGAGAAGGGTTCCTTTCTCTACAAAACCCTTTTAACACTTGTTATTGGTTGATTTCTTGATAGCGGTGATTCTTTCTGGACTGAGGTGGAATCTCAGTATTGTTTTCATCTGCATCTCTCAATGACCAGTGATGTTGAACAGTTTTTCATATATTTATTTGCTGCTTTTGCTTTTGTCTGGGAAGTGTCTGTTCCTTTCAGATACCCATTTTTGAAATGGATCTTTATATTTGGGGGGCCTGATTTTTTTGAGTTCTTTATATATTCTAGATAATAGTCATTTGTCTGAGAAACAGCTGGGAAACTTTTTTCCCCAACTTGTAGGTTGTCTTTTAGCTCTGTAGGTGGTTTCTCTTGCAGTGCAGAAGCTTTTCCGTAAGATGAGATACCAGTTGTTGATTCTCTGTGCTAGTTCCCATGCTACTGAAGATTGGTTCATAAAGTCTTTTCTTATGCCAATGTCATGGAGAATTCTGCCTAATTTCTAGTAAGTTTAGTATTTGTTTTAATATTTAGAACTTTAATCCACTTGGATTTTAGGTTAGTACATGGTGAAAGATAAGTATCTAATTTTAATCTGTGGCAGGTTGACATCCAGTTTTTCCAACACCATTTGTCAAAGAGGCTGTCTTTTCTCCAGTCAGGATGGTGGGCTCCTTTGTCATAGATGAGGTAGCTGAGTACATCTGAAGTTGTTTCTGTATCTTTTGTTCTATTCTACTGATCCTTGGGTCTTTTTCTTTGCCAGTACCATGGAACAAAATATATCTTTTAGGGCATGCCCGTAGTAATCTACTTCTTCCAACTGTGCCATCCCTTCTAAA
>NW_022929254.1:0-238 GCF_012274545.1 Fukomys damarensis | reverse complement strand
TCATTTCTTTGCAGTAGCTATAGTATCTGTGGCGGTAAAGCTTAAATACAAATGTGGTTGGCTTGAGAGCAACCTAGAGGATTAGAAAGTTCATTTTTGGCTGTGCTATGATGGGTCACTGTGGCCTAACCATGAGTAACGTGTCTGTCTGCCTTTTTCCTGCTGGTCCTCCTCTGTCTGCTCCCCTGGGGCTTTGATCTAAGCCATGTTGTTCCAGCACCGTTTCTGCAGTCAGTCC
>NW_022929253.1:0-874 GCF_012274545.1 Fukomys damarensis | reverse complement strand
GGGCACAGGTCAGTGCTGCAGGAGAGCTACAAAGCGCTGCTCCACTCTTACCTCAGCTAGGATGTGTGTGCAGGGACCATCCACAGAGGGGCGTGTGGGAAAAGGGGGAAATATGGGAGAATAATTGTGAAACGTTTAGCAAATGAAGGAGGTAGAGGATGTGTGGATTTCCTCTTGGGAAACTGTCTCTGCGCGCCTAGTGCCATTAACCACCACGGAAGAAGCAGACATCGCTGGCTGAGCTGCTCACCCGCTTCCCATCTTAGATCTCAGCCCTGAGACCATGGGCTTGGAGAAGCACCTTCGGTGCTAACATGGATCCAAGAACAACCATTGTCGTAGGTGGGAAGATCAATTTCTGAGCAGTATATTTCATAAGCCTGGGGGCCGTCACCTCTTCCGTTCTGCAGGGAACCACTTGAGGATGGCTGGAAGACCCAAGGCCAGGGAATTCTGGAGGTGACTCACAGAGCACCGACTTTTACTCATACAGGGGGCCCCCACTTTTCTCCCAGAGAAGAGGTTAGCACGGAAAATGGCCAAGGGGCTGGCCTAGGTCACAAGAACAAGTTCACATCTTCAGTCCGTGGTTGTCCCACAGACAATCAGGGAAAGAGTCAATAAATCACACGGGTTAAAAACTTAGAGGAGTGAACTGGCTAAATGCAGGAGCTTCATGGATGGGGATGCAGGCCAGCAACAGTCTCAACGGTGCTCCAGCCTACTTCCTGCTGACATGGCCATGTCCCAGGACCCAGCTACAGGGAAAAGCAGGGAGCCTCAACACAAGGAGAAGAATATATTCCTCCTGTCTTGGTCTCTGTGATCAATGACCAGAGAAAAACTATTTCAAGGAGGAAAGATGGGTATCTGA
>NW_022929252.1:0-259 GCF_012274545.1 Fukomys damarensis | reverse complement strand
CATTTATGGCCACAAAATGTAGAAAGAGTATGTTCAATATCTTTGTCCATTAGAGAAATTCAAGTCAAACCCCATTTAAACTGGAGCTCATTCCAGTAAGCATGCATAAGAACACAAAAAATAATGCAGGTGGGGTTGACGGGAATAAGGAACTGTTCTGCAAAGTTCCTTGCAATAAGAAATAGTATAAACACTCTGGAGAGTTCCCCAACAAACTAAAATCAGAGATCCATTTGACTCAGGTATAGCTATTCTCGGT
>NW_022929251.1:0-220 GCF_012274545.1 Fukomys damarensis | reverse complement strand
GGAGAAGGCGAGTCTTTCTTGTCCTAATCAGAGATGTTCTCACTCCCAGCAGCCTCTTCTGCATGGGACCCCGTGCAGGGACATCGTAGCCGGTGTGGGTCTGAGGCCAGGGCTCAGGCTTAGTGTCTCTCTGAGCCCTGGATTTCTGCCTCTACAGTGATGGGGAGGTGAAAGTGGTGAAAGTTATACCTGGAACATAGTAGGTCCAGGGGTGAGGATG
>NW_022929250.1:0-204 GCF_012274545.1 Fukomys damarensis | reverse complement strand
CTGCTGGTGGGGAAGTGGCAGTGTGACCTCAGAGCCCAATGGTAACAGTTCCTTCACCAGATATCTTTAGAAAACCACCTCACTAAGATATAATGCACCCACTAAAGAATACAATTCAGTGGCTTTCAGTATATTCAGAGCTGGGAAACCATCACTGCAATCAAAACATTTTATCACCCTCAAAAGAAACCCACACCCATTAAG
>NW_022929249.1:0-334 GCF_012274545.1 Fukomys damarensis | reverse complement strand
TAGCCCTTAAGGCCTAAAAGAGTGCCTAGCAGCTCGAGTGCACACAAGATTCCAGAAACCTGTGTACTTGGGGGTAGGCTCAGTTTCAAGTTAGAACACAAAAGCACTTTGCAGAGTACTTCTGTGGTTTAAACTGCAGGTTTCCCGGGGAAATAGCTTCATTTGCTGATTTGCCCTTTGAAACCAAAGCGGTTAGTTTCCTGAATGTGAAGTACTCCACAGAGAAAGGTGCTGCAACGCTGTGAGTTTAGCAGTAAAGTCCACAACTTACATGGAGTACAACTGTGTTCCTTTTTGTTTGCAGGTCTCTGCCTGGCAAAAGTTGAACCACTGT
>NW_022929248.1:0-304 GCF_012274545.1 Fukomys damarensis | reverse complement strand
AAACATAAGTTTTTAAACTTCATGGGACTTAATGAAATTAGTGCTTATAGGAAAACTTATAGCATTGAATACATGTATTAGAAAAGAAAAATCTAAAATCAATCATCCAAATTCCTACATCAGGAAACTTGAAAAAGATGAGCAAATTAAATCTAATGAAAGAAGAAATTAAGTAACAAAAATTAGAGCAGAATTCAATGACAGTTGACATGAATAGAGAATATCAGCAAACCAAAAACTGATTAATTGAAAAAAATCAATGAAATCAATAAACCTCTAGCCAGCCAGCCCAAGGGGAAAAAAA
>NW_022929247.1:0-372 GCF_012274545.1 Fukomys damarensis | reverse complement strand
AAAAAAATACTGGTTTTCTATTATTCAGTCTTGTGTTTGCAGTTTTAAAATTCATGTACTAAATTTTAAAAATTAGTATTTTGTTTCAAAAATAACCAAGTCATCTTCATTTTATAGCATAAGATCATGCAAGTATTGAATTGGAAAAGGAACTAATTGAAGTATTTGAACAAGAAAAATAACGACCTAAACTTGCCTGCCTTAGTCTCTTGGCCGAAGTATAAAGAAAGTTTTTACATTCCTTTTGAGAGCTTGAAATGAATTTTAGGTGGGCACGAAATGACTTTCTAAAAGATAGGATTTAAGGTATACAGGATGGAAATAACACCCTGGAAATGGAATGATATTCTGTTGTAATTGCTATGGCTGCTC
>NW_022929246.1:0-223 GCF_012274545.1 Fukomys damarensis | reverse complement strand
TGTAAAGAGACCGGAACTTTCCTTTGTTCAATCACTCAGCCTTGGGACTCGAGACTGCCGAAGCTGGTGTGCTCACCTTAAATGAATCCTCCCCATTCCCATTTGATCTCTTTGACCCTCGAAATTCTGCAACAAGAGTACAAAAAGTAAGGTGCAGTTGCAGCCTGATGTGTACTGCTCCTCAATTCTTCTGTGAGAACTGGCGTTTATCATTCCCATGCCT
>NW_022929245.1:0-4582 GCF_012274545.1 Fukomys damarensis | reverse complement strand
ACTTACGGAGTGGTTAGCAATGCAAACCTTATATCATCACACTGCCAGCTATGTAGCAGTCCTGTGAGGACTGGTCAAATAACAGTGCTCTTGCCCTGCGGCTGCGCGCCACCTTGTGGATGGTTTTAGTATCCGTAGGCATGGTAAAATGCTTACCTCATAGAACAATCATACAAAGGTCTGGCAAGTAGTGGTAAGCGCGCAGCAAGTCTGCCCTTGGTACAGCTTATAGGCAGGGCTCCAAGGAGGATGATTTGGCCACACAATGAGCACACCTTTGTCCCTGCCTGCCACTCCTGAACAAAGATTCAGGGCATAGGAACTGAATAAGAAGGCCCTTCCCCTATACATCAAATAGCAGAAGGTTCAAGCAGCCAATAAAGATACAGTGAGCCTGCATTCACTCTTAGCTGGCCCCAAGAGAATGACTAGGACCCCTGCAGAGCTCGGAGATTCATCACTCATATCTTTCCGCATGTAACAAACTTTGGGTACAGGTTAGCTGCACAGTAAGAGAGCCCTCATGGCTGTCTCCTCCAGAGATATGGTTATGGAATATTTTGCCAGGCAGTGAGACTGTCTTCAAGCCGGCAGAAAAGCAGCAGGCTTAAGAAGGCCATTGAGACCCACAAGGAGCTTACACAGACCTGACTTTCCTACAGTGGAACATTTCAGACTGGTTAGGCATTCAGAGAACATGCACTCAAAGAAACAATCATACAGAGCTCTGGAGAGTCATTGTACAATATGCAATGAGCCTGACCTTGTGGCAACCATGAGCCAGGGCCACTATGTGAATTGGTGAGCCATGCATTGAGCCTGCCCTCCACCACCAATCAAACAGGTGAAGCATTGGGTTCTAACTACAATTGCAGACATGTCCGACTCATAAAAAAATGAAGGCAGCAGAAACTTGCGGAGCTCCTAGTCACAGTGTGAGACTGCCAGGCCCCTGGAATTCAGGCACTGGACCGTTGAGGTACAGTTTGGAACTAAGACACCTGCACTCCTATAGCTGGCACACAGTGAAACATTTAATACCTGTTTGATGCATTGTGAGAACCAACTGGCTTCATCCTCCTTGCAGTGAAACTTTGACCTGCAAACTATCATGAAGTGAGTTCACACTCATCCCAAGCTAAATCAAGCAGACTGTTTAGAAAAAAATTATTCATGCAGAATCTTCCTGCTCGCCACAGCATGCATAGTGCCATCTGCAAAGGAAAGGTTATCGAATCAGTGAGAAAACCTCACTTGCCCTAACTGTCATACTTACACTCAAATTATAAGGTACTTCAATTCCATTCATGCCCTTATGCCCCCCAAAATCCTAACCATAAATCAATCAATAAATTGCACAGTCCAATGCTGAAGTGCTTAAAATACTACACTATTTCTAAACCTAATACCAAATCTAATCGTGTTGGTGACCATGAACCCCACACTGTAACACACACCTCGATAAATTCCAAGACTAAGACTTGCCCCAAACTTAACTCTAAATCTACAACTACCCTAACCCTAACCTATGTACCTGGAATTGCACACCTCTGCTGCCCATAATCCTACAAATTATGCTAGCATTAAACATTCAAACCACACTCCAGGACACTGGAAGTGAAATACTGACACTATGCCTCACACTAGCAGAGCGCAAACCGAAAACTACCACTACAGTTAACACTACCCATCACAGCTGCACTGCAATGCTCAGATACGTGGATCCCACCATATACCTCAAGCTCATAGAAATCTCTGCCCTAACTTTCATTCACAAAGTCAAGTTGAGGCACTTCAGTTTCATCCATATACCTTTCACCAAGCCTAATCCTGAACAGAATCATAAACACTATTCCCCAGTATCAATACAGCGGTACTTGAAATCCCACACTAGTCATAAAGATCAGGCCAATGGTAATAATGACACTAATTATGGAATCCAAACTCTAATATCCAGTAATTGAAATTCAAGGACCATCACTCACCCATACCTAACCCTAACTATAGCAAGAATCCTAACTGAGGTGCTTACATTCCTAATGATTCCTAAACCTAATCCTAATATTAACAATAGCACTAAACTCAAATCCATACTCCTCTACATACGTAGTGAAATTTTGACAATATGCCTAACCCTAAGTAGAATCCTCACCTCAATCTTAAGCCAAACTCTATAAATCCTCGCTACACTGCAATGCTCAGGTAGTTGGAACCAAACACTACCTCATCGCAATAAAAATGCTGGCCCTAACCTGCAATCTCACACTCAAATTATCATGTGAGTTCCATCCATGTCCAAGACATCATGACTCACCCTAATCCTTATCTTTGATCCTATAGAGTGGTAATTGAAATTCTACACTATTCCTAAATCTAAGGCCAAATTGAATGCGGATATTAACTATGAGACTCACAAACCAATACACGCGACCTGAAATTCCTGCACTCTCTCTGCGCCCAACATAGAGCCTAACCATGACCTGACCATGATTGATACCCAGGTTTTTACACTACTGAAACCATCCTAACTCAAACCACAAAATTTACAGTAACACTGACAATCTAACCCATACTACAGTACACAGGGGGTGAAATTCCTAAACGATTCGTAACCCTGAAACTAAGCCTAAACCTGTACTCATCCCTGCACTACCCATTATGTCTGCAATGCTCAAGTACCTGGAATCCAATACTATTCTTCAAACTCATGCACATAGTTGCCCTATCCTTCACACTCACACTGCAGTCATCAGGTAATTAAACTCCATCCATATTCATAATGCCTAAACTAAACCTAATACTACACCTGTTGCAAAACCTCAATGCTAATGCTAACAATAAAGGCTAAACTGAAGCCTAACCCAAAACGTAACACTTCACCCAAAACCTAATTCCAACAGTATCGCTAAACCCTCAACCCTATCCCTACCCAACCAAACAGCTACCCCAAACATGACCCTAACAATATCCCCGTTTCACGCATTCTAACACCACTCCCAAAGCTAACCCTAAAATTTACAGTAACATTAACTTTCAAACCCATACTTCAACACAGAAGATGTGAAATTCCTGCATGATTTCTAACCCTAAGCCTAATCCAAGCCCTAATGCTAACTCTAACAGTACTTATCAGAGCTACACTGCAATGCTCTGATACTTGGAATCCAACACCATTCCTCGCCCTCAGAAAAATCCTTTCCCTAAGTGTCACACTCACACTGCAATTACAAGGTACTTCAATTCCTTCCATATTCTTACCCCCCAAACTAATCCTAACCCTAAACAAATCCCTTAATCCCACATTCCAATACTGAGGTGCTTCAAATACTACACTATTCCTAACCCTAATGCCAAATATAATCATGATACAAACTATTAAAAACACACTGCCACACTTAGGTATTTAAATTCCAAGACTAAGATTTAGCACAACCTTAACCTTAATTGTAAAGCTACCCTAACCCTAACCTAGGTACCTGCAATCCCACACCACTGCTACCCATAATCCAGTAATTTACACTAACATTAAACATTCAGTCCACACACCAGTAACCTTGGTGTGAAATTCTTAACCTACACCTAAGACAAGATCAAGTAATAAACCTAAAACTAACACTAAAGCTAACATGACCCATCTGAGCTGAACTACAATGTTCAGGTACTTGGAATATCACAGTATACCTCAGGAACATAAAATCCTTTTCCTAACCTTCAATCACAAACTAAAATTATCAGGCACTTGAATTCCATCCTTATCCCTTTCACCAAGCTTAACCCTAACCCTAAACCTAAAGACTACTCCCCAGTTCCATTACAGCATAACTTGAAATCCTACACTATCCCTCAACTTCAGGCCAAATCTAATGCTGACACTAACTATGAAACCCACACTCCAATAATCAAGAAAGGAAATTTGAAGACTGTCATTCACCCCAGCCCTAATCCTAACCCTAAAAGTATCATGAACCTTAACCCAGGTGCTTATATTCCTAAATGATTCCAAACCCTAATCCTAAAATCAGCACGAAAACTGTACTTACAGCCATACTCCACTACAAGGTAGTGAAATTCTGACTCTATTCCTAAACCTTAACTGAATCCTAATCCTAAATATAGGGCAAACTTGATGAATCCTTTCTAAACTGCAATGCTCAGGTACTTGGAATCCCAAACTCTGCCTCAGTCTCATAAATATACTGATTCTAAACTGCAATCTCACATGCAAATTGTCATGTAATTGGATTCCTTCCATGACGCAGATCCCATAAATCAACCCAATACTTAACCAAAGCCTTAATCCCAAGTTCCATTACAGCGGTACAAAATCCAAAACTATTCCTAAGCCTGAGGCGGAATCAAATGCAGATATTCAATATGAGACTCACACTATGATACACAGATACTGAAGTTTCTACACTCTCACTGACTCAAACCCAAAGCCTAACCCTAGCACTGCCATGAATCCTAACCCAGTTACTTACATTCCCAAAACAATCCTAATCTGAACCCTAAAAATGACACAATAAGCATCTAACCCATACGCCAGTACACAGGGGCTGAAATTCAAACAATATTCAATACA
>NW_022929244.1:0-246 GCF_012274545.1 Fukomys damarensis | reverse complement strand
GTGTTTAACAAAATCTAACACTCTTTCATGACAAAACCCTACAGAAAATTGAAATAGACTGTTACTACCTGATAAAGGCCATTTATGAAAAACCAACAGCCAACATCATATTAAATGCTCAAAAACGGAAAGCTTTCTCACTAAAATCAGGAACAAGACAAGGATGTTCACTGTCACCACTCCTGTTCAATATAGTTGTGGAAACATTACCAATTAGACAGTAGAAGGAAATGAAGAATTCAAATT
>NW_022929243.1:0-257 GCF_012274545.1 Fukomys damarensis | reverse complement strand
ACTTCCTTTGTTAGATTGATTTCTAAGTATTTCATTTTTCTTGATGCTATGGTGAAAGGTGTGGTTTCCCTAATTTCTCTCTCAATGAGTTTATTACTCATGTACACGTATGCTATTGATATTTGAGTACTGACTTTATATCCTGCTAAGCTGCTGAATTTGATTATTAACTTTTAGGACTCTTTTGGTGCTGTTTGGGAGGTCTGCTATGTAGACTACCATGTCATCAGCAAATAACAAATTTTTAACTTTCTTCC
>NW_022929242.1:0-230 GCF_012274545.1 Fukomys damarensis | reverse complement strand
TATTCAACTTTTAAAAAATAATCAGATCCTTTTACTTGCCAAAACATGTGTGTACCTAGGAGATTTGCTAAGCAAATTAAAGCACACAGAGAAAGAAAAATATTGTGTGATCTCATATATTCACCCCCACTGTTATTCTTTTCTGAGAAAGCAGAATTACAGGGAGTATTAATGCCTCCCAAAATGTCTCTGAATCCACCTTTCCTTGAAAAAGTAATGTGGCCAAATGA
>NW_022929241.1:0-205 GCF_012274545.1 Fukomys damarensis | reverse complement strand
GTGAGGGTTTGGTCTAGCAGATCTCAACCCACAGTGAGATGCAGCCGGCAGAAGGGACAATGGCGGAATAAATCCCAACACAGATAGAACTCAGGAACAGGTCCACCTGCCCCAAGTTTCACACACACACACACACACACACACACACACAGGCTCTGAAGGCTACAGAGAAAGAGGCTCCTACAGATGGTGCTGAGACTTGATG
>NW_022929240.1:0-615 GCF_012274545.1 Fukomys damarensis | reverse complement strand
TAATTTTTAATAAGATGATGGTGCAGTCTACCACCCACTAGCCCCAGTGCACTGTTTTTTAAAGTAGGCTGTGTGTGGGTTTGTAGCATTTTGTTCTGCTTCTGGCTTCTCTGAATCCCAAGGTTGTACAGATCTCATTTCATCGTGCCCATTGGGTCATGGGATATGGTGATTGTCAGTGTGATCAATCCAATAGGCCTTCACTGAGGGACCACCTTTCTTCCTCAGATCCTCTCTGGAGATGTCATGTACATCTGAACTGGGGTGGGGGTAAGGTATTAGGACACTGGAGTGATCCCCTTCTTTACACCTAGCTGGATTTTCTTTTCATTTATCTTCCAGTGTCAGATGTCATTTTCAACCTGGTCTGAGGATGCTTTTCTCCAGCACCAATTTAGAGACCCTCACCCTCACTGTCACTCTATAGGCAGCCATCCTCTCTCCCAAATGTCAGTAGTGTTTTTAAGTTCAAAGCGACTAAAATTTTAGGAGATTTAAGAGATCTTGATTCAAATGCACTAACTATAAAGTTATTTATATAGATGAGTAGAAAACAATTTTTAAAACTGGATTATTGCGATAAAATTTTAAGGGATGATAATGGCATTATGGTTA
>NW_022929239.1:0-1517 GCF_012274545.1 Fukomys damarensis | reverse complement strand
GAGGTACTGTATGCATATGGGAAGAAGTGCAATTTACAGGCCAACAGCACAGCCCAGAGCCCAAATTACACTCTTTAAGCATCTTAGGAATTTTTAAGTTTCCTGGAAAGGAAAAATGCTTAAGTAACTTTGTGTCCTGAGGCTGCAGCTTTTCTTAAAAGTACAATCTTAGAATTCCCATCTTGTCTCCTTTCTACCTATCTTTATTTCTTCTATTCTACCTTAGAAGGAACGCACAGCAAGGGAAGAATCACAGCCAGGCTTGGCAGCACATGCGTTCCCAGCATTCTGGGAAGAGGCAGGAGGATGCCAAGTCTGAGCCAAACCTAGACAATTTAGTGACGTGGTGAGACTCTGTAACAAAATAAACTTTACAATGGCTGGGGACATAACTCGGTCGGAAGTTTCTGGGTTCAGTCCTCAGCACTGCAAAAATAAAAGCTTTAAAGAGGCTTTAGAAGAGGGAAATGCCCCATTGACTGATGGCTGAAGAAAGAGCAGCTCTTGGGCTGGGATTTAGCTCAGTGGAGCCTCGCCTGTCTGGCAAGTGCACGGTCCTGAGTTCGATCCCCGGTACGGGGGAGTGGGGGCGCTGATCGGGGCCATGGGTTCAGTCCAGCAAATGAACTGAACAGTACAAACACCTGGCCTGCGGTGACTCCCCTCCGCAAGGGGACACCGACCCAGATTCCGACTGTCCACTCATCTGCGGTCTCTGCGCTTTGCCCCACCTGGGAAGGGTGGAGGTGGCCTCTGGAGCCGGTCCTCGGTCTCTCTAGAGGGGACCTCGGGGTGGGCCAGGCGCTGTGCTCCGTCGAGCCTAGCGGGCCTCCAGCTATGGAACATGGCACCACCACCAAGCTGGCGCCCCGACGGGAACAGCTCCTGGCGCCCGTCGTCCAGGCCGGCGGCACAGAAAAATGGCACCGGCCCAGGGCAGTGAACTAGGACTAAGAGCACGAAGTCCAGCCTCGCAACCACCCGCAGACCGCACCCTGGACCCAGAACCCCGAGGTGGCGCGAACCCTATTCCTGATCTTAGGGAGGAGAGAAGGCGCTCCGCCTAGGGCGTGGCCCGGAGCGGGACCTGCCCGGCGCCTGCGGGGTTACGCAATGGCGCAAGGGCAGGGCTGGGGACGCACTGTTTTCTGGGATTGGGTAAAACCACGTATTGAGGGCGGAGACTCTATGAGCAGGGGGCGGAGCTCCGAGCGGAAATGGGCGTGGCTCCTGGAGGCTCAGGAGGCGGAGAGTGTGCCGGAAGTTCCTGTGGGGGGGGTGCGTGGGACGCCGGTTGTCGGTATGCTCCGCTGGGCGCGTGCCTGCAGGGCAGGCTACAGGGCGTTCGGTCCTTGCAGGCCTAGCTCCTCGAGGATGCCCGAAGCACTGAGGAACAGTAGCGGCGGCGGCCGAGGGGACGCCGAGCCGAGGTCAGTCAAGGACGCCCGGAGAGCCGTGCGCCCCTCCCCAGCCCCCTTCTCCTTTGGGCCCCGCCCTCTCCTAGTGGCTGCTCACGC
>NW_022929238.1:0-11814 GCF_012274545.1 Fukomys damarensis | reverse complement strand
AAGCTTCCCAGGTGATTCCAAACCGTATCAAACTTAGGGAACCATTTCCATTTTCACATAGATTAGTCCTCCATTTATGAATGAAGGTTAGTATGAACAGAAAGAAGGTGAGGATTTTGGCGGACGGACAGAGCGTTGGGAGAAGTCATCAGGGAAGGGGCGTATAATTTCACGGCAGGCTTTGCGAAGCTGTCACGCTAGCTTTGCGGATGGGAGCTGTGGGTCAGTCATACTCACATCATTGCCATAAGACTCTGCCGGGAGAGAAAGCGCATGTGCCACCGACACCAGCTCCCCGGAAACCTGAGGGGAGAAAAAACGCCGGGACGGGATGAACATTCAAGGCTCTACTTCTCTCGACTTTTCTAAACGCCCAACCCCGGAGCCGTGCCTCACCGGTTCATCCATTCCGCGGGTACACTCCACGTGGCAGCCAAGGAAGCCTGTATTCACCTTCCCGGAAGTCGTTTTGCAAGGTTCTTCAGCAGCTGACTGGAAAGGGGCGAGGGCTGGAGGGTGCGCCTGCGCGAACCCTCCCAACACCGGAAGTAGTCACTGGCCCCGCCTCACCCTCCGGGCTCAGGCGTGGGTGTGGTATGCTGTTGCGCAATCGGGGCTAGGAGAGAACGCTGAGCTGGTGGACTGCTGGGTAAACTTCCGTGGTGACTGTGGGAAAAGCTTGAATCAAAACAGTGCGGATTTTGTACCCCCACACAGTGTGCTTTGTGGCCAGCAGACACTCAAAATCATTCTTTGCATTCCTGCATATTTACACACACTCGCTGGCGTGCAAACACTGCCATAGCCCAAAAGTGGGAGTAAATCGCAAGCAAGCACAGTGCTACGGGGTGGAATGCAGAGATTTAGAATGTAAGCCCTGCTTTGAAAGTATTAGTGCAAGGAGGGAGCAGATAAAGTGGCGATCACAGCATAGCATTTTACCCTGTGGAGCATGAATGGGGGAAATAACACCATATGCACCGGTATGGTGGATTAAGAATTAAGTATTTATGAATTTAAAATCGTGGCACCTTGCTGGGACTTGCAAAAACAGGATCCTGGGCCAGGGATGTAGCTCAGTGGCGCCACACTTGCCTCCTGCCTCTGGTCCCCAGCATCAAAACAAGCAACCAGACAAACAAACAAACAGAAAAACAGGCTAGCTGAAGCAAGAGTGCACTCAAGGACCTTGTATGGAGACCATGAAGAGGTTGAGCTTTTAAAAGCAGCAATAAACCACTGAAGACCTTTAGTGGGCCCAATTCATTTGCAGCCCTAAATTGTAAGACCACTTCTAACACCATGTGGAAGATTAATCTGAGGAAGACAAAATTGGAGGCAGACCGACTTGATAGCAAATGATAAAAATTAAGGCCTTAACCCGTGAAATGAATCTGGAGAATAAGGCTTAGAATAATTACACCTTTTGACTAATTGGATGTGGAAACGAGGGATAGTTAGGATTCTAGTATGATGCCCAGTTTGTAACATAGAACTGGAGATTTTTTTTAAAATCATTGAGCTAGAACACACAGGAGGAGGGAGGATGAGTTTAACTTGAAGACTTCCGTTTAAACAATTTTGAGGGCATTCATATAGAATTGAAAAGGCAGAGGGATACTTGAGCAGAGATAAATTTTGAGAGCTGGTGCTTCAGGTTTAGCTGCTCTTTCTCAATGAAACTGTAGAGAACTGTGAAGACATAAAAGAGCAGCAGGCCAAAGACCCGTGTATGGAGTAAAAAAGGGAGGGGAAAAAAGATCGCGGAAAAAAAGTTGTTATTGGTGGAACAATAGCAAAAAAACAAGGCAGAGACTCACAGAAGCCAAAGGATGAAAGAATTTCCAGGAAGAGCCCAATACCACGAGTACACCAAGCCCAGAAATATTGAGACGGCATTGACAAACTTGACAAGAGATGTCTTAGTGGAATGATAAGGACAGAAATCAGACGGCAGTGAGATGAAGAAGGCGTGGAAGGGAAGAGGAGATGACAGGGACCAGAGGAAGTTCTTCACAAGAGTTGGAGCTAGAGAGAGACATTAGGTCTAGGGGTATTTTAATAGCGGTTAAGAACAGATAACATAAAAATGTATCATCTTACCCAGTTTAAGTCTATAATAAAGTAGTTCGACTTAGCTATATTCACTTTTTCATCCTGCAAAAGTGAATTTCTCTGCACAGTAAACAGTAATTCCTAATTTTTCATCCCTTCCAGCCCCTGCTAACCACCATTCTATGCTCTGCTTCCACTAATTGGACTGTGTTGGATATATAGAGAGAGATGAACTCATAAAGTTTTTATCTTTTAGTTACTGGCTTATTTCACGTAGTGTAACATCCTTGAGGTTCAGCCATGTTATAGCATGTGACAGGACTGTCTTCTATTTTAAATGGCTATAATACTCCAGAGAATGTAAACAACACATCTTATTTGCCCATTTGTCCATCAATAAACACGTGAATATACCTTTGAGACCCTGCTTTCAATTATTTTGGATATACACCCAGATGTGGGATTGTCAAGTGATTAGAGAAATGGATAATGGATCACACTTTTTAAACATTTTTACTAGCCACAGGGACATTTTAAGTTATTATTTTAGATTTAAAGAGGCTTAAGTGTAATAGGGAATTGGCCTTCTACAAGACACTGTCCTGTCAAGAAAGCAATGAGAAACTTAATGAAGAGAGGCATCAAAAGTGAAAATTGAGAATGTTGCCTCCAGGTGCATTGCTCTCTCTATAAAGAATAAGAGGACAGCTGAGAGCCATAAAGTGTGAGGACCAAGTTTTCAGGTCAAGGTGGGCTCCATGCCCTTTACCCAAAATAGAGTGAATGCAAAAGTTCCTTTCTGCAAAATTCCATTCTATGTGCCAGTTTCTCTGTGCTTCTGTTCTTCTTTTAGGGCAAGTTACCCTAGGGCATCTCCACCCTGCTTCTGTTCCTCTTTTTAAGATGTTAAGATAAGCTTCTTTTTGTTTGATTTCATGAATATAGGAATTAGTTATAGTTGACATAGATAGTGATATATCTTAGCAAAAATCAGATGATCTAATGAAAACAGGAATTGATTCTGCGAATGTAAGCATTAGGTAATTTTCCAATACGTACCCTCCCAGCACCCCTTGATGATTCTGCAAATGTAAGCATTAGGTCATGTTCCAAAATGTGCCCTCCCAGTGCCTCTTGAATACCAGTGATATGTAAAAGCCCTCCCAGTACCCCTTAGTTATCCAATGATAAGTGAGAGCTAAAAATAGAAACTATATAAGCAAAAAGTTTCCTTAATCCTATATAAACCCACTTCAAAAATGGCGCTGGGCTCTCAGTCTGAAGCCACTATGACGGTGACACCTGAGAGTCAAAGCTCGAGCTTGCAATAAACTCCTCATGCAATTGCATCAGACCTGACTCCTTAGTGGTCTTTCAGGACCTCGCGACTTGGGCATAACAAAAGCAGGCAGTAAACAGTAGCAAAGTTTTAGTAAAGGTAGGAAAAGAAACAGGCTTTGCAAAGCAAGTCTGGACAGAGTAAATGTAGGAAAATTGATACACCCTACCTACAATGTGAACGTGGGCCACCTTGCAAGAAGGAACACATTGGCTGATGTATTAAAGTCTTGGGTTCAAAAGAATGCTCTTGGAAGCTGGGCATGTTGGCACATGCCTGTATTCTCAGCACTCGGGAGGCTGAGGCAGGAGGATTGCCGTGAGTTCAAGACCAGCCTGGGCTGCATAGTGAGTTCCAGGTCAGTCTCAACTACATAGTGAGACCCTGTCTTAAAACACCAAAAACAAAACAAAACAAAACAAAAATAAACCGCTCTTCGAAATCTTGAATAACATCTCAGAGAAGTAGAAGAACAAATTCTTACAGGGAGGCAAGAGAAAGTTTTCAGGGAAAAGCTAAAGGTGGAAGACATGATTATGTAAGACAATAGCCACCTGTGCATAACCCGGAGCTCTGAATGTGAATGGATCACCACATGGATACTGAAGGTCGGTGAATGCAGAGGCATGGCCAGGTCATTAGACAGAGTAACACGAAGGAGTAGACACAAGCTCACGGCCAAAGAGTGTGCATAACGAGTCTTAAATAAATGTATTAAAGAGACTCAACTGGCCTTTACCTGAGAAAGCAGGTACTTTGCTAAATTGGGTAATTTCCTTAAGGATTTGGGCCAATTTGCTACCTTTATATTTTTAAAATCCAACTATAATGTATGGTACATGGATGGCATTGCTTTTCATTTTTAAAGTAAGTTAATTGCTCACTACTCAAATACTCTCAGAATTACATATTTACAGAGACCAGAAATTGGGTCCTCCTAATATGGGATAAGTTATCTGCTTCTGACACCAAAACTACAAGAGACAAAATTGTCTTCTAGTATTTTTGTGCTGTTATTCAAGGGAACTAGCCCAGGCATAGTTATTAGAATAATTGTTTAATTTTTTTTTTTTGCATTCACACATGTTGTTTCAGATGAACTCACACTAGCTGACAAACTAAGGCCAAAAGCTGATGTGGTAGTGCATGCCTGTAGTCCCAACTAGTAGGGAGGCTGAGGCAAGAGAGCTGTATGAGCCCATGAGCTCAAGTCCAGCCTGCGCAACATGGTGAGAGTCTGTTTCTAAGTTCACCCACACAGACATACATACACACACATACATACACATACTTATGCAGACATACATACATACATATGAACATACATAAAATAAGGGAGAATGGAATGGCCTGCCAACAAAAGGCAGTATACGAAAGGAGAAGGTTGTTGAACTTTGAGAACTACATCAAGGAAAGACCTTTCAGTGTGGAGTAAGAAAACTGGAGATGAAAATCCATGAAATTATTTTCTTTTTCATGCGAGCACCAATGAGTTGCCTTCAGTCTCTGTGTAGAACCAATAGGCACCTTCAGTTCTGATTAAGGTGCTATTATGTCCGGGATGTCAGGAGTGTGAAGAAGGGGGGAGCTATCATTGCTGAATAGAGGAAAAGAGAGTTCTCAGTATGCATCCCCAAGTGGCAAGGCAAATAAATGAGTGCTGCTATTTGCAGGTACTGACAGCATTTACGTACTGCCTATGAATATGAATCACTTCGTCTTCCTGGCTGTCAGACTATATGGGAAGTGCAAACTTGATAGATTTTGAAATTGCTCATTAAAATCTGGGCAGACCACATGTGTAAATACCGAAGAGTTTCTCTGGTGTGAAAAACTATAATTGTACATAAGATCCTAATGGTATAATTGACAATGTGAAATAGGAAGAAAAGGCCTTAAGGTATAGAGAAAGTGGGAAGGGTAGGGGAAAGGAAATAAGGGAAAATAAAAAATATGAGAAAATGAAAAAATGGAAATAAAGTGTTTGTAAATGGGGAGGGAAGGGGGGGTGAAGGGAGGGCAGGGACAAGGGGAAAAATGAGAACCAAGACCTGTCATGTAAAGGCACAAGATCCCAGTGATGAATGTAACTGTACTTTATGCCTAATATGTACCAATAAACTCAATGAGGAAAAAAAAGAATAATTTCTTTGAAAAATAAAAAGCTGGGAAGGTGCATTACATTTTGGTCACTGTGACAAAATACTTGTAACGAAAAATTTCAAGGGCGAAATATTTATTTTGGCTCGTGGTTTCAGAGGTTTCACTCCACGGTCAAGTGGCTTCATTATTTTAGTTCTGTGGCAAGTCAGAGCCTTATTGCAAGAGTGTGGTAGAGAAAAGCTGTTCATTTTATGGCAACCAGGAAGGAGAGGCGAAAGCAGAGGCTAGAGGAGGAGAAGAGAGAAGAAAGGGGTAAGAGAGAGCAAGAGAGTAAGCCAGGAATAAGATGCACCATTCCAGGGCATATCTGCAGTGACCTACTTACTCCAACTCAGCCCTATCTCCTACTTTCCACCACCTCCCAATAATGCCATCAGATTATGAATCTGCTATCGGAGTACTCTACTGATGAGGATAGCACCCTCATGATCCAATCACCATGATCCAAAGTCCATAGGCTGACAAATATCCTTTCAGTACATGACATTTAGGGGACATCTTGAATACACACACAAACGGATGTGGTTCCTACTATGTACAGGGGATGACTTGTGTCATCTTATAAGGTCGGTTAAGGTGAAAGCCGGAGGTTAGCAAGAAGTCTCCAGTGCTCATGTTCACAGGGTATGTCATATGGTCAGTAAGCAGCACAACAATGACATCAGGATGCCCTCTCACATTGGGTCCTCTACCAGACACCTGTTAGTAACGTGTCCTCAAAATACAGAAAGCAAAAATTGACAAAAGACTTAAAGGCAGCAATAAATGGTGCTGCCAGGCTGGCCACGAACTCTAGCTATGGCTCTTATATTTGGTGAGCAGATTTCCTTCTAAGGAAGAAAAACTCAAGAAACTTCACCAATATCCATAATACAAACTGATGATAAACCTCAACTTTGAATTCTAGTCCCAATTTCACTGTATACTCTTTTTGAACAGGGTCTCACTCTTTCAAAAATTTTGACTGGGAGCAAAAATACGTAACTTGAGGCGTTATTCTAAAATCAATGATCTGAACCTAGGAGACCTGCTCCATAAACACAAGGTAGGTGCTATGGGTTGGAAGTTTTCATCCTCCCTCCCAAAATTCATAATACTTAATCAATAGTGCAACAGTATATGAAAGTGTGGCCTTTGGAAGGTGACTGAGGCAGAGGTCTCATGGATGGGATTCAGCGTCTTTATAAAAGGATGTGGCAGAGAGAATTACCTTTTTTCACTTTCATCTTGTGAGAGATGGACTTTCTTTTTCTCCTCATTGAGTTTATTGGTACATTTTAGGTATGCAGTACAGTTACATTCATTATTGGGATCTTGCACCTTTATATGTCAGGTCGCGGTTCTCCTTTTTTCCCCTTGGCCCTGCCCTCCCTTCACTTGTCTTATTTGAAGGATGCAGTGAGGATCTTGGGAGCAGAGATAGGCCCTCATTAGTTGGGCCCATTGTCTTGGGCTTCCCAAACTCCACAAGTATGAGAAATTAATTTCTGTTACTTATAAATTACCCAAACTGAGATATTTTCTTATTGCAGCACAAATGGAATAAGATATTATGCTTTTATTTAATATTACTAAATAGCTGTATAGAGAAACTACAGGATGCACTCTGGTGCCACATGCAAAACAAATGAAAGTCAGAAGTCCTGTGTGACCCTTGAACGTTGTACCAGTGGACCATGAAATATTTCAGGCTCCTTGGCCAACAAAAAAATTGATGACATATTTCAAAGCAGCATTGTCTCACCAATGAATGGAACCTAAAGAATACAGGGTGGACCTCATCAACAGATTTCACAGATACTATTATGTCTAGGGAAACCGGGAAGCAAATTTTGTCCTTCAGCCCCATGCACAGTGACGAAGCATATAGGCTTGGAGGTGGCAACACCGCTTCTGGATTCAGTTTGGGGAGCTCAAAACTTCTAATTATTTGACAAAGAATCAAGACAGGCCAGTGAGTCACAGTGGAAGGTTTTTCCCAGAAGAATGGGCTTTCCTGTTCAACCTCTTTTACATCTCAATTCTGCCAGGGTTTGCGTAACAATGAGTAGCACTATGACAGGTAGAATGGACCCCACAAAGCAGACTTGAGATCCATTAAGACACAGCTCCCATTGTAGGACTAGATGTTATTTCAGCATCCTACCTAAAATATATTCTTATCTGAGTGTAGAGACTGATTTATTTTACGAAGGATATTTAGGCTATTAAGAGAATTCTTTACATTTAATGGGGCTTGTATCTTATTTTCATTCATATTTTCATTCCTATTTCAGTTCCACTCTTACTGATTTAAATTTTTGGTGCCGGGGCTCAAACCCAAGGCTTGCACGTGCTATCCAAGCACTGCACCACTAAGCTACACCCCACCCCCTGTTCCTTCCCTCATTTCTTCTATACACTCTGTATACCTCATAAAATTTTTAATTTAATATCCAATATTTGTTGACAAACTTCTGGGAACTGTGCCCATATGTGGCTCAGCCCTAGATATGTAATGATCAATCAGGCACAGTACCTTCTTACAACACACTCATCCTAGTGAGATGTCACAGTAAATCTGACTGTTCAAAAACAAGTAGTAATAAGAATTATAAAAATTCCAAGGATCACAGAGGATGACATATATTAGAGGGGAGTTGTGTGTATTTGTTGGATGAATGGACTGATGACAATACAGCAAGGGAACTATAGGAAGACAGATTATCTGCTCATGCCTTCTGTGCTTAACATAACAGAATACCTGAGATTGGGCAATGTATAATGAAAAGAAATTTATTTCTCGTGGTTGTGAAGGCTGAGAAATCCAAGACTGAAGGGCCAGCATCTGGTGATGAATCCCCTGTGTGATCTGATGGAGAAAAACAGGAGGGCAAGAGAGCACATACAAGAAAGAAAGAGAGATTAAATCACACATCAGCATTAAGTCAATTGTGAGTGCTCAACCCTCATGGCCTCCTCATGTCCTGGTAGTCCCAGCTCTCAACACTGTTGCACTGGGAACTGAGCTTTCAACATAAGCTTCTTGGGAGACATATTCTAAGCATAGGAGTATATAAGCTATCCTGTGGGCCTGCTGGAACCCACTTGACTCCTTAAGTGAAAATACTATAGATTAAGGTTCAAAGCTTCTGGGAGTACATCCAGAATCCTCCCAACTGCTATGACTATAGCCATCTCTTCAGTGTCCAAGGGCTGTTTTGTGTTTAAACCAAACTTCCAGAAGAGAAAGATCACTGTATCAATATCTGACTTGTTTACAATGTTGATGTAAATGTTACATTCCAAGGCATTGGTCAAAAGAATAAAGGTGCACCCAGGGTTGCATTCTCAAAGAGAATATAGACATACCATCCAAAGGTAGATTGGAAAAGGACAATTTTAATAAAGGTAAAAATGAGTCTGAAGACAGTAAGCTTCAATTTGAAACTTATCACTCTATATGGCAACAGAAGAAATCAGAAACTGAGCAACTACAAGAGGAATCAAATAAAAACCTGTTTAACAACCTGACTGAATTTGTGCAAAAGTCTCATTCTGGATTCCAGAAGAATTCAAGAGACTGGGTCTGTCAAATAAAACTTCAAAAAATTCCAAAAGCTGGTATTGTTCTCGATGTGAATGTCACAGATCATGATTTAACATTCAGAAGTCTAACAGAGGCCCCTCAGAATAACATCACACCATATGGAGTCTATTTACAAGCTGAAGATTGTCCAGATATGAAACATTTTATAAAAGTGGGTCCCACAGTTAATGGACTGCTCTGTAGATATAAAACCCAAAGAAGGGGAACGTGTTCAGGTCACCCAGAAAAAGACATATTGTTGAATGGATTCCCTTTCCAGTTGGTATATGACGGTCACACAGAAGACAGATCCAAAAATGCCAAGCAAAAAAAAAAGGACTATATCTAGCCAATGGCAGTCTCCTCCTGTTGTGCTTATTTGAAAGGATATGGAAAGCTTCACCACAAAAGTACGTGAAGACCTCATAATCATCAGCAGTCAGTATCTACATGAATTTCCACTAATACTGGTTTTTGGAATCACCACATCTCCTATTCTCATCCATTGATTACTCTTGCATGCAGTCTCCTCTCTGTTGTGTATAGAACTATTCCAGTCTTTGTCTTGCAAAGAGCACTTGACTATACTCCTTGACAAGCTACTTCTTACAACTCAGTTTCCCTTTAAAATAAGTGAAAAAGTGTTACAGGTTCTGACCAATGTCTTTTTATATCATGATTTCTCGATTCAAAACTTTGTAAAAGGACTTCAGCTTTTTCTATTAGAGCATTTTTATTCCCAGACCTTAATTGTTCTGTGCTGCAGTCTGAGAAGACAAGAGAAGAATAAATTTTTTATCAGTTAACCAGTGTGAAAACATCCAACATGTTCCATAATTTAGGAGGTACATGGAAAAACAAGCTTCAGAAAAGCAATTTGCAGTATTGACTACTGACAGATTTTTTAAGAAGGAAACACAGTCATTACTAGAAGACCTACATATTTACCATGGATATTACTTCCTGGTTTTGAGACGTCTTCATAATTTCACCTCTTCTCTTCCCAAGTACCTATGTGGTCATTGACACACACTGTACGGCATATGTTTAGAAAAGAACATATGAGATTCAGACTAGTACGCATCAGACATGCAGCTGCTGAGGATACTGGCACAGGATGAACTGATGACTGTGCTTCAGAAATGTTTCAGGGTTTTTAGTTTCTCTTCTGAAAATCAGCTTGGCAGCACAGCAAAAAGAATAGAAGAGTTCTTGGCCCAATGGTAGAACCTTGGTGATGCCACAGAAAGGGAATATGCTTCTGGGTCAAAGACAAATGGGCTTCCAAATACAGACCTCTATCATCTTCAAAAGTCCTTACTGGAAATGAAAGAGTGAAAAAGATCAAGTAAGAAGCACACCAAGTTTGAAACACTCAGAGAAAAAGTTGTGAATTTCATTGACTCTTCAGTAAGAGAACACCTCCCACCTCCAGAAACTCAGCCTCTGCGTTAAGTGGTGTATTTCAGTGCTGCCCACACTTTCTGGGAGCACTTAAATGCTGCTCCACAAATCGCCCTCCATACTGACTTAAAGATCCTTATTATTATCTAAAGAGCAAAGCACTCAAAAGTGAAGAGGGCTGCATTCAAAATATTGCCCCTGACAGCTGCAAAGCACATAAAGTGGGACTTAGTGGACTGGTTAGAGGCTTTTAGAACCGTTATGAAAGCTGCTGAAAAAATGTGTGCAAATTCTAAGCCTCCCAAGAAATGGCAAAAATAATGATCACCACTGCCCAGTTTATTAGAACTGTTTCTGAACTAGAACTTGCAGGATTTTTAAAGCCTACCAAACAGAATACTGTTCATGTGGCAAGGCTAACATGGGGCAGCTGCTAAAAAGCAAATATATGAATCCACATGTGTCAAATTTAGTTTAAGAGAAAACGAGACTACTCATATTCATCTGCCCCTAGAGGAGACAATTTTCCTGAGAAAAATGTGTAATCCCCTTACGATGTTTAACCAGAAAGTGCCCTGCTCACCCTACACGGGTATATATTGTAAACTTTGGAGTAGATTAGAATTCACCAAATAAAATACTGAAATTATAATTAAGGCCACTCACACATTACCATTGTACTCTTCACAGTCATTCAGAGTAAATCTTCTTGAACATGTATATAAATATAGCTAAGTCTCTTCACACAGGAATATAAACTATTTGCAATTGGGTAGTAGTAGTCATTGCTCCACCTTAAATTTTTGCACTGGCATTTCTCACTTTAGTATCTCAATTAACATGAATATCCCACAAGCTTACTTTTCTAGTGACTAGACTAGACTGCTTCTGCCTCCCCATTTCCTTTAGTCATAAACTTGCAAGAAAATAAGCCCATAGACTGAAAGTGAACGGATGGAAAACAATTCTCCATGTCACAGGAGCACAGAAAAGAGCAGGGGTAACAATCTTATTCACAGACAAAGCAAATTTCAAACCAAAACTCATTGAGAGAGACAAAGAAGGCCACTACATCCTTGTAAAGGGAACAATTCAAGAGGAAGAAATGACAATCATAAACATATATGCACCAAATATAAATGCCCCCAATGATATAAAACAAATATTAAGTAACATGAAAAACGAAATAACCACTAATACAATTCTAGTGTGGGATCTGAACACCCCACTATCAAATATAGACAGATCATCTAGGCAAAAAATCAACAATGAAATACTAGAACTG
>NW_022929237.1:0-208 GCF_012274545.1 Fukomys damarensis | reverse complement strand
AGGACATAACACTTCTGTAACCAGAAGGTCTGTGTCCTCATCCACCTTATTCACCCTATCTGAAACACTTCTAGCTCTCAAAGTGTCAAAGTGACCATGAAGGGGTCATCGAACACGAAGGAATCACTTTTTCAGGTCCAGGAGATTCAGGAAAATCTTGCTTTTCCAGATTTAGTCATTCATTAACTCAGATATCGCCATGCAAGCA
>NW_022929236.1:0-212 GCF_012274545.1 Fukomys damarensis | reverse complement strand
TTTTGTTTTCTGGTATTATTTAATTTTAAAGAACACTTTACAGTGTGAAAATTGCTATGACTAAGTATGTATTGATTGGGACCCACACAGAATCCCATGAACCCTTAAGTGGAGGTGTGGCTGGCAAACACAGAGTAGAAAGGTTGAGCTTCCAGATGAGAATGGAGGAAGCCAGAGAGGCAGGGGCTGTGGTGCCTTCCAGGAGCTGACAC
>NW_022929235.1:0-265 GCF_012274545.1 Fukomys damarensis | reverse complement strand
TCTCTGTCGTGTTTATGTGTGTTAGTCAGTGAGTAGAGAGATTGCAATGTTCTGTAATGGTCTAATTAAGCGTTAGTCTTAGGTAGGTGCTCTGAAAATGATTGATGAGGAGGTGAACGTTTCAAGTGTTTTGCCCTTTGCACAGATGAACTGGTAGCCTTAATATATGTTTGGGTTTCTCTGCTTAAATAAACAAACAAACAAACAAAAAGACATTGTCACTTTTTACTGTTCCCCTTTTCTATCTATGATGTTTCCACCAGGA
>NW_022929234.1:0-903 GCF_012274545.1 Fukomys damarensis | reverse complement strand
CATGAAGCAGTTCCTTAAAATAAATCTCTACTAATTCTACCTCTCTGGAGAACTCTGGCACAGGCTGCAACTATCCTCACAGGTAATTTTCATTTCCATTTTATAGCGATGAAACCAAGTAAGATAAGCAATGAAGCTTGAACTCAAACTCAGATCAAGTGGTTCCAAATTCCTTGTCCTGGAAAGGACGTACCACCTGCAGTCAAAACGTGATAAAGATAGAACAAAAAGTTTGTTCCAGGTTTAAAGAATTTTTACCCAGCAAAGGCTCCATCCAGAATCTCGTTCTGACATGCATCACCTTGTACCTCCAGAGTATTTGCCACTGCACATATCCGCTCACTGTTGGCCAACTTCTCTTGACCCATTTCTGCTGTACACAGACAGCAAGTGTCTACCTCCTTCTAGTTAAAAAAAAAAGTAGACTTAAAAAGCAGTCAAATTTGATGTTCTCTCAGGCTTTTTTCTAAGGAAAAGAGATTCAAGTTTATGGCCCTCGACTCCCAGACACTCCACCCATGTTGCTTACACAGTAGGGGACTGGTCCAGGGAGCAGCCAGGCTGCCAGACTTAGAAGCAGCCCCACATCCTTGGCCTCGATCAAGTACAGGCTTGTTGCATCCTGCTTCCTTTTCACTCTTTCTGCAGCAAAAGAGCTCTCTCCATAAGGAAAAATACAACCTCACTGAGGGAAAAAGCAAAACATTCAAATTTGAAACAAGGTACATAAATCTAAATTTTGATTCCTTGAAGAGTTACTGTAGCTCTCTAAAATGCTTACTCACAGTCCTTAATATATAAGCGCTTTAGAAAAGACATTTAAAGAAAAGTGGTCGTCACTGAGGTTACGTAAGTCTAAAACCAATTCCCATCCAAAGAAACTGTCCTTGAATGAGATTTTGC
>NW_022929233.1:0-338 GCF_012274545.1 Fukomys damarensis | reverse complement strand
GGCTATATTAAGTGAGTTTCGGACATTTAAAAAATTTATCCTTTCAACACTGCTAAAGTAATTATTATTTTTACACTTGATCTTAGCCAACAGGCTGAGAAGCGATAGTAATTATTGTTATTATGTTCAACTGAAATTCAAACACAGTGAGAAACTGGCTACACTTGTACGGCAAAACAAGCCAAAGACCCGAATGTGAGGCATAACGGGGCATAGGAAACAGCGCGATCTAAGTGAACCTACGCCCAGGGCAAGGCAAGTCAATGCATGTGGAAAACACAGGGTGCACTCCATGTTACAGAGAGATGAACATAAAAATCTGGGTGGAGATCCAGGTC
>NW_022929232.1:0-399 GCF_012274545.1 Fukomys damarensis | reverse complement strand
TACATGGTACATCCTACCCTTTTCCCCCATGACCCTCTCTGTTTTGTACACTGCATTGTACACGGTGTTGTAGATTGTATTGAAATATAGCACAAATAAATTAACTTTCACCTTGATAGCACATTTATCCTACTTAAATGAGTAGTCAAATCAAAAAAATGCAGAACTGGTCAGGAATTTCCACCTTCAGGTTCGTTGATTCCATAAATGACATTATCATTTCACAATTCACAAAATCTTTTCAAATTTTATTCCAACTTGGCTGCCTCACTTCAGAAAAATGATGTCCCCATAATTGGCATCCTTATTGTTTTTTTTTCTCACTGAGTTTATTGTTACATTTTAGGTATACAGTATGGTTACATTCATCATTGGGATCTTGTACCTTTACATGACAGG
>NW_022929231.1:0-235 GCF_012274545.1 Fukomys damarensis | reverse complement strand
AGACTAGGTGATGATTTTTTGGAGCTCAGTATGTATTTTAAAAAATGGGAAGTCAAAGTTTATCAAGGTCCCTGGTATGGATATTTACCCATGACAGTATTTTCCTGTTTTGTTCCCTAAGGCATCCCCTGAAGTCTAACCCAGGGCCAGCAGTGGAGCTGCTCTAGGAAGTATCGCCTTTCTCTTGATCCGGTGGCTTCTTTGACAAAGCCAAACACCCTCTCTGGAGGAAAGA
>NW_022929230.1:0-208 GCF_012274545.1 Fukomys damarensis | reverse complement strand
ATTTTCCATTTAGAATGACAATGTACAATGATAATTTTGTACCACATAATATAGCTCACTACAGCCATGGAGGATTCCACTGAGCTAGTTGCTTTACTAAAAGCTATCATTCTTCAGCTTCTTCATTTTTTAAAAGCTATCATTTTGCACCTTCTGGTGAAAACCACAACCATTATCATTATTATTCTGTATATTACCATGTTAATGC
>NW_022929229.1:0-278 GCF_012274545.1 Fukomys damarensis | reverse complement strand
TAGCCAAAAGGCCGAGAAGCGATCAGTGCAAAGTACTGCAAAAAAGAAAGAAAGAAAAGAGAAGTAGAAAGAAAGAAAGGTGGTTAGCAGAAGAAAAACAAGTGACTATGTATTTGAAAAAAAAGCTTAGAAATTTGATTCTATTTTCAGTCTTATAAAATCAAGTTACATTTGTTTTTAAAAAACTAACGTATATATGAATATACATTAAACTGTGCATACATTATAGATGAAAAATAAAGACAGTAAATACTGCTTTCCAAGGATTCTGCTGTGTG
>NW_022929228.1:0-202 GCF_012274545.1 Fukomys damarensis | reverse complement strand
TCCTCTATTTAACTTTCCAACTAGGACCTTGAACATTCTACCATCTAAAAGAAAGAGAACTAATACTTAAACAAATTGACTTAAACATCTAACTCAGAGCCCAGAGTTTTCACTGACGAATGGCCTGCTGGTGTTGACGTCTCCCTTCCCAGGAGGTGCTGCTGGGTGAGCCTCTCTCTGCCTGAAATGTGCTGTGTGCCCA
>NW_022929227.1:0-218 GCF_012274545.1 Fukomys damarensis | reverse complement strand
TCTCCCCACAACCCCTCCAACATTTGTTATTGTGTGATTTCTTGATAACAGCCATTCTTTGTGGGATGAAGTGAAATCTCAGTGTTTTTGTTTGTTTGTTTTTGGTACTGGGGATTGAACTCAGGTCCTTGCACTTGCAAGGTAGGCCAACAAACCACTGAGCTAAAATCCCCAGCCCATTCTCAGTATTGTTTTAATCTGCATCTCACAAATGACCA
>NW_022929226.1:0-216 GCF_012274545.1 Fukomys damarensis | reverse complement strand
CTTGTTCCAGTACGCAGACAAACCTTCTTTCCTATTTAACTATATTATCTCTAGTTTCCAGCAGGAGAGTCAATATCATCATCATAATCATAAATTTTGTAATATTCATTTGCCCTTCCTCTCTGTCAATCCCTATTTCACTAAAACACTTCCAAAGATTATATTATTCAGAATATTTTTTTCTGGATAAAGAAGATGTGGTTTTTCTATAAAAAA
>NW_022929225.1:0-280 GCF_012274545.1 Fukomys damarensis | reverse complement strand
TTTATTGATTTCACTTAGGAATATATCACATATAGGGACATTTGGCAGGGCAAACTAGGCAGCCTGTACTACTTCTGTTTCTTCCCCCCATTGAGCCAAGGCTTTTCTTCTGTGAAATGTGTCATACTGTCTCAATATCCACATGAGGTGGGTAGGCCTGGAATTGTGAGCGAGGAAATAGATATTGAGGATATGTATTGGGAGGAGTAGTATCAGTGTCAGTGAGGCAAAGATGAAAGTCCCAGATATCAACTCAGTGTTCACAGAGGCTGGCAGAGTG
>NW_022929224.1:0-238 GCF_012274545.1 Fukomys damarensis | reverse complement strand
GGAGAGGCCAGGGACTTAGCTCAGTGGTGCTGTTTCTGCCTGGCAAGCACAAGGTCCTGAGTTTGATTCACAGTAGTGGGGGGAAAAAAAGAATGGAGAAGAGAGGATGAGACAAATCTGTAGACCACATGGCCACGCGGCTTGGGTGCCTAGGTGATTTGTAAGAGTCACTGGCGGGGAGAATGCATTAACTAGCTAGTGTGGTACAGTAAAATTACCCTCCAAATTTAGCTTTAAA
>NW_022929223.1:0-309 GCF_012274545.1 Fukomys damarensis | reverse complement strand
GTGTGTGACGGAGGGTAAGGCTTCGTGTTCACTGGACCCTGAGTTTTCGGAATGACGTAGGAACGTAAGTCCCTCCTCGAGGCTCAGGGATAGGGTTAGGTTTAGGCGGAGGATTCTGGAGAAGGATAGCTTTGGAATTTCGCTAACTGGGGATCGGGTTGTGGGTTTCCTAGTTAGTGTCAGCATGAGATGGCACCTGAGGCTTCAGCACAGGGTAGGATCTCAAGTGCCGCCCCACGGCAACTTAGGAATCAGGCTGTGGGCTAGGGTTAGGGTGAGGATTGGTGAGCATGACCCGGACGGAATTCA
>NW_022929222.1:0-444 GCF_012274545.1 Fukomys damarensis | reverse complement strand
TATGTGACTTGGTAAATAACTTCTATGCCTGAAAGATGATGGTTATGTAATTGTAAGATATAAGAGTATGTAGAGCCTGGAATAAACCAGACTTCTTGTCTCCACACTTGTGAGTGTGCTTTTCTTTCTTTCATCCTCACTCTCTCCTTCAGGAAATGTTCAATTAGTGGGAGCTGGACTCCCACATGAGCTAAAATAAACCTTTCCTCCTTTAACTTGTAGGTATCAGGTATTTTGTCCCAGCATTGAGAAAGTAACAAAGACATCTATTAAAACTGGAGTACTTGTAACCTTATCATTCTTTAGAAAAATTTTTCTGGCACAGAAGAAATATAACCACTAAATGAAGGTTTTGGAGATTATACAGATGTCAAGGAGAAAACAGGTTGCTTGATAGCATCACAGAGGTACAGGAGTACAGGCTGCTCATGTATGTACAAAAAA
>NW_022929221.1:0-202 GCF_012274545.1 Fukomys damarensis | reverse complement strand
CCTGGGCTAGGAGAACAGCCTGGAGTCTTTTGTCTCTGCTCACTCTCTGTCTAGTCCTGTCAGTATGGCTGCCTTAGATTAGCCAGATTCCCACATTATCCCTTCAGGGTTTCCAACTGAGTGACCAGTAAGACAGGCAGGAACTGGATGCCTCCTGTAGCCTTGCCCCAGAGCCTCGAAGTTACATTTTATTCAGCTAGCC
>NW_022929220.1:322-692 GCF_012274545.1 Fukomys damarensis | reverse complement strand
TGTGGGTGAGGTGCAGAGTAAATCAACACAGGGCACCATTTGGGGTTTGCACCTTAGCACAGCAAGGTGTCTCAAACACTAAAATCACTGCTACCTTCTGATGGAGGAATCCCATCCCTGGATTTGAGTCCAAGGAACCGGAGTCCAACTGAAGGGATGTCTGCACTTTCTTCTTCATCACAACCATACTCACATAGCTAAGATACGGAAGCAACATGACCTCACTCTTCACATAAGGATTAAGAAAATGCTCCTTATACACTCAGTATACTGAATACTATTAAGTTCTAAAACTGACGGAATGCCTTTCAAACGCAAACATGGATACACCCTGTTGATGTGTATTCTGCTATGTGAAGTGGCAGACAGC
>NW_022929220.1:0-288 GCF_012274545.1 Fukomys damarensis | reverse complement strand
TTTAGCAAAGTGGATTTCATAGATTTATCCAGGAAAATTGTGACCAGATATTGCAGAGGGGCTTTGTGTGAGATGGCAATAGTGACCAGAGTACTCAAAATCTCAATCAAGCAGAAAGAACAAGCTTTGGAGACCTGTGATCCCTCAGAATGGTGCCTATAACAGCAGTGCATTGTGCATTTTCAATTGCTGGAAAATAGTAGATTTAAGATGTTTCACAACCCAAAGGATAAGTATAATGAAGGATACATTCCATTCAAAGAATCACACTACATCCCATGTACACAC
>NW_022929219.1:0-252 GCF_012274545.1 Fukomys damarensis | reverse complement strand
AATCTTATTTGGATCCAAGTCCATCATCTTCATCTTTGTGTCCACTGTGGCTGTTTTTGTGCCTTTATTTTTCCTTTTTGCCTCTTTCAAAATTAATGAAGTATGTTTCTGTTAATTCATTTGTATTCTCTAGTAGGTTTATAGTTATACCCTTGAATACTTTTGTAATGATTCTAAAAATTACAGTGCTAGTTCTTAGCTTACTGGAGTCCTTCTTCTATTAAATTTATAATTTACCCCCAAATGAAATAA
>NW_022929218.1:0-1015 GCF_012274545.1 Fukomys damarensis | reverse complement strand
TGGTCTGCATGTGTCTCCTAGGTCAGTGTCTCCTAGGTCAGTGGAATATGACCAGATGTCCTAATGAAGTATAAAGACACAAAAGTTAAGTCATTTCCCAAACATCAGAAATGGTGTCATCAATTTTAAGCCTGATGGAACAAGCTTGAGTGGGGTGAGGGGGCAATGGTAGACCTTCCTATATGTGCCATGAGAGAATAGAAGATGATTTCTAGCAAAGAGCTAGGAAGCTCCCAAGTTGCCCACTGCCTGAGACTCGTGCCTATCTTACCTCATCAGAACTGCTCCAGTGTTCTCTCCCATCTGGGTCTGTGTATCTCCCAGAAAGCACCAACATATTCCATGACAGTGGGTGGCTGGTGCCAGAACATGAGCCTGAGACCGTGCCTCCAAGTCTCTGTTAAATATAGCCAAGATAGGGAGAGCATAAGTAGTGGAAGCATAAATAAGAATCCCAGTTTTTCCTATCTTGGACATCATGGCTGATGACCATAATCCGGGGTAGTTATCATGATGCTGGGAGCACTACAGAGTAGAGAAAATTATACTGTTGCTAATGCGCAGCCAAGATAAAACCAAAGAACCAAAGAACATAAGTTTTCTCAGGCTTGAATCTCTGGAGACTTCTCCAGAGTCTATAATGTGGTGATCATTTTAAGCAACAGGAAAGATAAGAGAGTAAGAACAACAGTGAGCCCCACAGAGGAAGGAAGTGGAAATAGGAAGATATATTGAACTCTTAGAAGTGTCCGCAAGATTGCCACAGAATAGGTATTGGGCTACAAGTCTTGAAAAAAACTGATGCCCAGTTGTTGACATAAAGAGGAGATTCAATTTCAATGTTTGACACATAAAGGGCTGGGAAGTCACCCCTCCCATCCTCAAAAGTGAAAAAAGGAATCTGCATTAACTAAATAAAATCAATGACTTATTAGACTCATCAGAGAACTTAAGTCATAGGGCAAACTGTTACTGAAATCTGGAAAGATGTGTAAACACAAAGAGTGAGAGCTGA
>NW_022929217.1:0-211 GCF_012274545.1 Fukomys damarensis | reverse complement strand
AGGGAGAAAAATGCCTAGCAGAAAGAGCAGGGAGAATAAGTCTTGAGGTGGAATTCTGATCCATAGTCTGTCAATGAAACAGTGAAGGGGAAAGGAGGCCATGTGACTTCTGAGAAGGAGTAAGGGGACCCTTAAATGGGAAACGGTCTGAAAAAAACTGGCAGTTGCTAGTGCAGAACTTTGTAGGTCACATAAAGGAATTATTTGATTC
>NW_022929216.1:0-222 GCF_012274545.1 Fukomys damarensis | reverse complement strand
TGAAAATGCACAAACTTACATACACAGATAATTTTGCAAGTAATTTCAAGGCATTGACAAAATCACTGTGCTCCGTGGACTTCCCTGCAGGAATATATCATTATCATGATTACAGTCTGTGCCTATCAAAACATAACCTAGCAAGGACCTACTCAAATGTCATCTCCACTAAAAACTTCCTGGGGTCACTCCACTGTGAGAAATGCTTTTCTGCCCTAAATT
>NW_022929215.1:0-237 GCF_012274545.1 Fukomys damarensis | reverse complement strand
TCCTGATTTTAGAGTGAAGGTTTTCAGTTTTTGGCCATTTAATATGATGTTGGCTGTTGGTTCATTATAGATAGCCTTTATTAATTTGAGGCATAGACCATCTATTCCAATTTTTTGCAGAGTTTTTATCATGAATGGGTGTTGAATTTTGCCAAATGCTTTTTTCTGCATCTGTAGAGAGGATCATGTGGTTCTTGTCCTTGAGTTTGTTAATATAGTGTATTACATTAATTGATT
>NW_022929214.1:0-339 GCF_012274545.1 Fukomys damarensis | reverse complement strand
TAGGTTTTAGGTATTGAGGAAAAAGACTCAAAATATCTCATTGTTTTTACTTTTGGAAAACAGTTTTATTCTTAGAAATACAGAGCTATTTCAGTATAACCTTATTCCTTACACTCAAGGTACAAATTAATGATTAATGATGCATTTCTTCTTAGGAAGAAATGTTCCTGTCTTCCATAATATTGAGATCTACATGTGAAAAGCACTATAAATATGTCCAGTTGCTGATAAATACTAAATTTTAAATGGATATGTTTTTGCTTTGGCAGCACATACACTAAATGAGTAAAAGGCAGTGTTCAGTGTTTCCATGTAAACATATTAGTGTAGTTATGAGAA
>NW_022929213.1:0-220 GCF_012274545.1 Fukomys damarensis | reverse complement strand
ATTTGCCTCTCTGCGGTGGGGGCTGCGAGAGTGGAGCATGTGGTGAGTGTGCTCCAGGCCCTGGGTGCAATTCCAGGCACCAATGAAAAACATAGTAAATGTGGTGCAAATTCATTGGTTTCCTTGAGCAGAAAAATCTCTTCTCACAAGACTTTCCGGTGAGGATGAACTAGTAATTGTAACTGCTCTGTGTTTTGTGTATTTGCAAGACTCCAGTCTT
>NW_022929212.1:0-207 GCF_012274545.1 Fukomys damarensis | reverse complement strand
ATTATTTTCATGAATCAAGTTAAAATTGTGCACTAAAATGAGAATTCAAAACAGAAAGGTCACGTATACTCCTCTTCTAAGAAGTTCAGTAAGTGTGAGGGTAGGGAGGGGGACCGGCCACAGGAAACCTCATTCATGCATTGCAGGAGTGAAGGATGTGAACGAATATAAAGCACATCTGGACCCAAGTCTCTTGGAGTTAGATAG
>NW_022929211.1:0-228 GCF_012274545.1 Fukomys damarensis | reverse complement strand
GTTTTACTTTATGTCTAGTTTTGGTCACCCTCCATCAATTTGAGGTAATTTTCTTATTGATGAGCTTATTGTCCCTCATGTTTTGTTTTATTATCACCGTTGGCGTTTTCGTTCTTGTTGACTCAAAGAGTTGGACCATGCTGATATTGTCCTCTCCATTTTTGTTTGTATGGTATTTTGATTAATAAACGAGTTTCATTCTATTTCTGCTTTGTATTCATTTAGTTT
>NW_022929210.1:0-371 GCF_012274545.1 Fukomys damarensis | reverse complement strand
CGTGCATCCTGGAGTGCATGTCAGAAAGTCCTTCCTTTGTAAGGCTGAGGGACAGTTGATCGTGTATGCGCCACGTTTTGTTTTTCCATTTATCCACTGATGGACCTGTGATACCTCCTCCTTTTGGCTACTGAGTCATGCTTCTGTGAACATGGGTGTGCAAATACCTGTGCATCCTCGCCTTCTGTCGGGGCGGCGGTGGATGCGGCCGTGGAAAGGCTGACCGCATGGCAGTTCTGCGCTGTGGATCCTAAGGAACCGCCGTATTGTTTTCCACGGTGTCTGCGCCATTTTACATTCCCAACACCGGCGTACAAGGGCTCCAATTTCTTTACATCTTGCTATTTTATGATTGTTTCGGTAGTATTTTT
>NW_022929209.1:0-244 GCF_012274545.1 Fukomys damarensis | reverse complement strand
AGCGGCTTCCGGCTCCGGATGGAGCGGGTCCTGCACCTTCACCCCATGCCTCCTGGACAGGACCGGGCCCCCACTGTCCCTACCCCTAACCCCTGCCTCCGCCCTGAGAGCACAGAATCATTGTGCCGTCACATTTACAGCGTCTGCGTTCACTCGGTGAGGTTTCCAGTGCTGGATTCCGGACAGAGCAGGACACTGGTGGAGAGGCTGTGGAGGTGACACCAAGCCCAGAGAGGGAGAGCTG
>NW_022929208.1:0-257 GCF_012274545.1 Fukomys damarensis | reverse complement strand
ATCTCAACACTGTGAGGAACAAGTGGTAAATGCTTCTCCATTCTTTCTGTTACAAAATATTTTGGACAAGATACAAGACATTATCTCATGTATTAGATTTTATTGCAAAATGACAGGTTTTCAGAGCAATAGAGAGAATATACATTCAAGTAGAGAGGTGAGCAAGTGCCAAGATGGTAGTTGCACCAAGTTAGGTCTTAGTTACATTTATATGATTAAGTAATCTTTAAAAGAATATCATTTCCTTCTCATAAAGT
>NW_022929207.1:0-211 GCF_012274545.1 Fukomys damarensis | reverse complement strand
TAAGGTCAGGTAGCACTCACATCCAGGGTGGAGCAGCCTTAATCCTAGCCTCACACCATGAATCGATCCCAGCATCACATCCTTGATCCCTGCAGCACACACCAATAGCCACCTCCATAAGGCTTTGAGGAGACCTCTAGATACATGCAATAACATATATTAACAGAGCTAGTTGCTAAAATACAATTATCTAGATGGATGTAGGAAAAAA
>NW_022929206.1:0-1510 GCF_012274545.1 Fukomys damarensis | reverse complement strand
GTGTGTGTGTGTGTGTGTGTGAGAGAGAGAGAGAGAGAGAGAGAGAGAGAGAGAGAGAGAGGGCCTACTTATGCAGTTCAGGCTGACCTTTATCTCACTATGTATTTATATATTACTATATGGCCCAGGCTGGCCTCAAATTTGCAGTGGTCCTCTTACCTCAAATTCCCAAGTGTTGGAATTTCAGGTATGTGCGGCCCGTGCCTTGCTCAGCACAATGTCTTAATTGTTTTAGAAAACAGAAATATCATTGATGAGTTGGTCAAGACTAGGAACTGCATGAAGTGAGAATGATGACAAAGTTTCCAATACATAGAACGTTGTGACTTTTAGTTCAAGCAGGATTGAATTATCTCGAATCCAATAATATCGATTTGGACCTATATTACTGAAGTCCTCCGGTCCTCCGGGCCTTTGAAATTCATTCCTAAATATAAGTGCCATTTGTACAATATAATTATCCACAATAAATCTTAATAGATGCTTAGAGTATATATCATGTGAAGTGGTTTTTAAGAAAATGATATATCCAGGGATTTAGCTCAGTGGTTCTGCACCTGTCTAGCAAGCCCCAAAACAGGAGTTTGATCCCTGGTAAACCCCCCCAAATGATAATGATACGGAAAATATTATTTAAATAGAATGAATTAAAAGTATATTTAATTTTCAAATGTTCCTTTTCTTATCAAGGAGAAATGGCAACAATATACTTTGTTATTGAGTTAATCCCTTTTATTCATTTGGCTCTTTAATATGTTTTGTGCGTGTGAATCCATGTGTCTGTACACGAGTGAAAAGGGGCGGCATATTCAAGATAAGAGATTACATTTTAGTAAATGTGAAAGCAACAGTGCTTTTAGGATGATTGCCATCACATAGCTGACTGGCCTTGAATCCAGTAAATAAAATAGCAAAAATGATTGGTATTCTTGATCTCTGAAATCTATGAAAACAAAGTAATAGAGTTGAAAAAAAATCCTTCCTAAGACTGCACTTAGTCACACTGTCATCTGGATATCCTTGAACATAAAGCTCCAAAAAGGAAGCAAGGGCTCTAATTAGAATTCTGTCAAATGTCAGGGAGAAATACACGCACTTCATTACATCCCTAAAGTCCCTTGAGAGCGGAGATCTTTTCTGTCTCCATGGCCAGTGCCCTTCTAAATTGAATGCAGTGTCAACCTGGAATAAACTTCTAATAAATATTTGTTGTAAAGTAAATGAATGATTCTACTTGTCTTTTGGCCTTCTAAACCAGGTCAAATATGGACAAGGAGGAGTTGTAAAGACCGAGGAGTAGCTAACATATGTTGCTTAACAAAGCAAACTATTGGTTAACAAGGGCATTGTGCTTCATCATTAAGTCAGTGTGAACAGTGTAGAACTGCCATGTCATTGACTTGAAACTTCCTCAACAGTGCCAGAAGCCTAGTGGTTTTGGATTCACACTGATCTTTCTTCATTTAGGCTAGTAGGAAACATCTTTTTTCAGCCAGGGAGATTCTTTCCC
>NW_022929205.1:0-577 GCF_012274545.1 Fukomys damarensis | reverse complement strand
CATGGGCATAAAGTAAAATGTAAACTATAATTCTTTTTCTCTACTACCAAAAGCTCTTATGTACAGTTATACATAACAAATACATTTGATGGATGATCTACCTCATTTTTTAAATATATTTACTTCTACCATGTGTTAAAATAATTTTAAAGCTAAAAAGCATAAAAATCATATATATTTGTTATTTGCAAAAAGACTCTTGCATTACTGCATTTTTACACAATTGTCATCATTCAAAACTACTTTTTCTTATGGTGAACACTTGTCTTTACCCATGTAAAAGCTGGTAAAGCTGGATGGGAAAGCTGACATTGTATTTGTTGGCCAATTTCCCATATATAATACCTTTGTGCTTTGTTCCTCCTTTGACTATTTAATAATCCATGGTATATTTTTGATCATGTTGAGAAGAGGTCTTCATAGTGCTTTGTAATGTAGAAACTTCACTGAAAGCAATATAAAATAATACTCGGTAAAGACCACTTTCACACATGAAATTTAAGTCACTTGATGCAATGATGCTATTTGAAATAAGAAGGTGGTAAAATATGAACTCTGTATTTTTTATATTAAAAAT
>NW_022929204.1:0-362 GCF_012274545.1 Fukomys damarensis | reverse complement strand
CCAGAAAATGTGAGCCAGAAGTATTTGGTGAAGAACACTAATAATTATCACCAACCTATGCCCCAGGGAAAAGAACACAAATACAGAAATTTGCCTCTGATTTCAGGAGGCCTACAAACCTCCCAAGCTGCATCGGTCAACTTCCTTATCACTGAGATACAATATCTGACATCTATGATTTAAAGGAGAGGTTTATCTTGGCTCATGGTTTGGGGGATTCAGCACATCATCAGGAGCATCATGGTAGAAGGGCATGGCAGAGGAAAGCTGCTCATGCATGGCAGCCAGGAAGCAATGAGAAAGAGGGGAACCAGGAAGGAAATACACTTCCAAAAGCACATCCCTGGTGACACACCTCTTCC
>NW_022929203.1:0-222 GCF_012274545.1 Fukomys damarensis | reverse complement strand
CTTCACAAACACATGGAAATTGAACAACACTCTCCTGAACAATCAATGGATCACAGAAGAAATGAAAGAAGAAATCAGATGGTTTTTACAAATAAACAAAAATGCCAATACAACATACAGGAATCTTTGGGACACAATGAAAGTAGTGCTACGTGTATAATTCATACCACTGAATTCCCACATTAGGAAAACAGACCAAGCTCAAATAAACAACCTAATGAT
>NW_022929202.1:0-231 GCF_012274545.1 Fukomys damarensis | reverse complement strand
TAGTAATCACCCACCCTTAATCCTAGGACCCTTAATCCTAACACTGCACTATGAATCAGTCACGCATTCTAGACAGAGCCACCCCTGAAAAAAACCCACCTATAACTGCATGGGGTTTTGGGGGAACATCTAGACACAAGCCATAACAAAACTATATTTCTAAAAGTTCTTTAGTTATAATGTCCTTTGAAGTTAATCAGCGATTGTAAGAAATATCAAGGAAAGCATAAA
>NW_022929201.1:0-1123 GCF_012274545.1 Fukomys damarensis | reverse complement strand
GCCATTCCCTTGCTATGGCTATGTCTTCAGGGTGTAAAGACAAAAACTCCACTGGTATGAGCATGGTTAATAGTGTTTTAGGGGTTCATATGGATTATTATATTTTATTGTGAAACCTAGCCATATTATAAAAATTTGAAAAAGTGAATTGCCTCCTTTTCTCTTATTATTTTAGTATATATCTTTCCAATTATTTTCCTGAATGTTGTAATGTTGTACTTGTTTTTATTCTTAGAATGTACATAAAAATAAATTATTTTAAAGTAAACACTACAACCATGTTCTTGGATGTGGTGCTCTCTCTCTCTCTCTCTGTCTCTCTCTCTGTATGCACACATACTGACAAAAATATTTATTAAATTAACTTTTAAACAATGAAAGATCAAAGTTTGGGTGATATAAGGACTAAAATACTAAAAGTTTATAATTTATATTTGGAATTACAGACAGACATTTTTGTAGAGAAACATTGCAAAGTAGGCTGGCTAGCTTTGCTAGGAGTCTGACCTCTGAGAACAATTCTCTTAAGTTTCTCTGGCCTCCAGCTCCATATCTTCCATCTGTTTTGAAGAAAAAAAAGATATTCTGAAACAATAAGATGTTTTAAAAGCATGATTTCTAGTATAGTTATCTAACAAGAAGCATTAGATATAGGGCCTGAACTTGAGAACTGTCTAAGAAATATGCAGTCCTTTTGCTCTCTTTAATTGTTGCTGTTACAACTTTAGTTATAAATTTTAAATGTATTTTTTAAAAAGCTAATTTACCAATTTAATGGTTTATTTTACCATTTAGGATTGTTCAGATAAATATGAGGATGATTATGTGACCCCAGTTAAGCATCCTACAAAAACAAAATCAAGAGCAAGACTTGGAGGAAAGAACTCAGATGATAGCCAAAATCAGGGAAAACATGCAGCAAGACATTATACTGCTCCAGAGCCTAACAAACAACAAGAAAGCTACACTAGAAAATTTCCAAGTCCTTGAATGGTTTCAGCAGGCTTAATCCACATCAATGATACAACTCTGGACCATACCATGCATAAAACGTGGCACTCCAAAATTAAAAAGAAATATTGAAAAATGTCTGCTCATTTGTGATGTTAAAATATTAATGTTA
>NW_022929200.1:0-296 GCF_012274545.1 Fukomys damarensis | reverse complement strand
GGTAAACTCACAGAGTTGCAGCACCTTTCTCTGTTGAGTACTTCACATTCATGAAACTGACTGGTTTCGTTTTAAACGACTCAGCGGTCAGAGAAGGTGCTTCCCGTGGAAAACTACAGTTTAAACCGCAGAAGCGCTCTGCAAAGTGCGTTTGTGTTCTAACGTCAAACTGAACCTATCCCCAAGTATACAGAGATGTGGAGGCTTGTGTGCACTCAGAGATGCTAAGCACACCCTTAGGCCTGAAGGGCTTCTCTGCTAATAGTGCCTCACAACAGTGTTTCAATCTCTGCCAT
>NW_022929199.1:0-202 GCF_012274545.1 Fukomys damarensis | reverse complement strand
TTATCACGTCCATTTCTCTCCAAAAGATCTGAAGTGAATGAATGTGTTCTGTGTAATCTGAAAGTCAATACAAATATATCTTCAGACTTACATCATTCCAGGACTATAATACACCCAGAGAGAGAAATTTTTAATTCAAAAGTTGCTGATTCATATATCACTTGTTATCTCTACCTGCCAACATTTCTGACAGCCTATTTTA
>NW_022929198.1:0-704 GCF_012274545.1 Fukomys damarensis | reverse complement strand
ATGCAATACCCCAGACTCTGCTCAGTAGAGAGAATTCCACAATTCACTGTAATTTACAAGTCCCTATCCTGAGTGCACGTGAACATATTTCCCCCCATTTCCTTGTTTTTCCTCCTTAGTCCTTGTCCCTAATGCTTAGTAATTGGCTGTTAGAACTCAGCCCACAATTCTGGATAACCTCTTCTATCTGAATCGAAGGCCTGCAGTTGATTACCATCAGGGATCCTAATTCTCTTAACACTGAACCCTACTTATTTTCTGCCCGGACTCTCAGTATTCAAGTCCGGCCTTGAACTTTAGGCCCACAGCAGATGTTCTATTACTTCCAAGCAGACTTTCCTAATGCCCACCATATGTCTACCTGGCTGAACAACCACATATCATTTTGTTGCCAAACATGTCTGTATTCATGCTGTGTTTATCTGCTGAGACACTAAGAAGGAAAGCAGGTTGTTGTAGCAAGGAGTCAAACATGGGTGTAAATTCTGATATAGTAGTATACTAACTGTGGAAAATTTTTAATTCCTGAGAGCCTTAGTTCCCTAAAGTGATGATAATGATGATGATCATGATCATGATCATGATCATGATGATACCTACTTCAAACTCTCCAATAAATAAATGGGTATGATATAGTCATTTAGGTATTGTTAGCGACTTTATAATAATTGCTGGACTTGTCTAGTGATCAAACACTTAAGCCT
>NW_022929197.1:0-2069 GCF_012274545.1 Fukomys damarensis | reverse complement strand
GTGAACTCCAGGTCAGTCTCAACTATGCAGTGAGACCCTGTCTCAAAAAAAAAAAAAAAGAAAAAAGCAGACATTTGGGCTGTGGATATTGCTCAGAGGTGAAGGGCTTAGCTTAGCAAGTTATGTGCAAGCTCCTGGTTCAATCCCCAATACCACACACAAACACAGGGGAAAAAATAGTAAAATGTTTGCATACAAGAAAAAAAGAAAGCATCCTCCAGCCAGAAGCTGACATCTTCATTGCAATTCTTTTTTTTTTTTTTTGGTACAGGGGATCTAACTCAGGACCTTGTACTGCAATTCTTAACACTGTTTGTAAAATTAAATTCTTTTTTGGGGGGGGTACTGGGAATCGAACTCACACTTGCCAGACAGGTACAGTGCTACTGAGCTAAATCCCCTTCCTCGTAAAATTAACACATACTAAAAATAAAAAAATTTTTAAATGAAATAAAAGTAATTATTCTCCTCCATTTCCTTCCCACACTCCACTCTGGAGCCTGATATTCCCACGTCACAAGCAATACAGGCTCCATCAAGCAGTGTTTCAGGAAGGGGGCTACCTTTTGGTAAAGAGCTCTCTCACCACAGGGCGAGGATCACTGTGAACATCCTAATGCGGCACCTGGTGTGGAGTCTACCTTCCCTTACCCTGACTCTGGTCTCCGTTAAGTGAAGGACCAATCTCCACTCCATGTAATTTTGTTTTGTTTAAGGCCGGGTCTGGCTATGCAGCCCACTCTCCTGCCTCAGCATTCGGAGTGACGGGATTACAGGTGTGCACCACCATGTCTGGCTTCCATGTAATCACTTCATTAAGACACAACAGCACATTTTAGAAAACCTTACATGAACAATATTTAAGAAGAAAATCTTCAGTACTTAAAATTTAAGTATAATTCATCCAGGCGTGGTAGCCCATAACTGTAATCCCAGCACTCTGGAGGGTGAGGCTGGAAGACTACAAATTCAACCCCAGTTTGGGCAATTTAATGACTTATGTCTAAAATGAAAAAGGAACCAGGTGTGGGGGTGCTCACCTGTAATCCCAGGACTCAGGAGGCAGAGGCAGGATTGCTGCAAGTTTGAGGCCAGCCCTGGGCTGTATAGTGAGTTAAAGACCAGCCTGAAATACAGTCCTACTTCAGAAATCCAAAATAAAATTTAAAAGTTGGAAACATAGTTCAGCAAAATGCCCTGGATTCAATTCCCAGTAGCAGGGAAGAAATTCTAATTCAGCTCTCTGAAATCCACAAATGAGGCACACACCATTTTTCTTCTTTATAAACAAGGGAATGTGTTTCTTTGAAAGTCCAATTTATAGCAAGTTCACCTTAGCAAGCAAGTCTCTGCCTGAAAATAAGAGTTGGGGGTGTAGCTCAGGGTGAAGGCCGAGAGCTACAAAACAAAATGTAATGACTTGATTTAGCAGTTTGAACCTTGTTTGATGGCGCCCTCTAGTATCGGGATCATGGGAGCGGGGATAATGACAGTGCCACGTATGGATTGTCCTCCATCAAATTCTGCAATACTCTTGCATCCTACAAAGCAGGTCCAATGAAGTCAGGCATGGTGGCGAATGCCTGTAATCACAGCATTTGGGAGGCTGAGGCAGGAGTGTGTTGGAGGCCAGCCTGGGCTACACAGTGAGTTCAAGGCCAGCCTGAACTACACAGCAAAATCTGTCTCAAAAACAAAAAAGCCAGGCATGGGGGTGCATTCCTGTAATCCCAGCACTTGGGAGGCTGAGGCAGGATTGCTGTGAGTTCAAGGCCAGCCTGGACTACAGAGTGAGTTCCAGGTCAGTCTCAACCATACAGTGAGACCCTGTCTCAAAAAAACAAACAAGGGCCAGGTATCTAGCCTGCCTCACACGGGCAGGGATCCGAGTTGATTCCCTGTACCAAAACAACCATAAAAACAAACAAAAAGCAGGCTAGCTGATTTGTACACCAAATTCTTCACGCACAATTAGGTAGGAATTCTATCTTGTGTAGGAGACACATCCCCAAGGTTCTTTCATTCATAGCAAGGCTGTATTAGGTGATACTGAGTACATGGCAACTCAG
>NW_022929196.1:0-369 GCF_012274545.1 Fukomys damarensis | reverse complement strand
TGCTTTCTAAAAAAAGATTGTTGGAGAATGAATTTATACATATTTTCCTTTAGGTAGCTTTTACTCCTTTTTAATTTTGAATTCTGAAGCTTATAGAAAGTTCTAAGATTAGAATACAGGATTTCCATACATTCTTCATAATTCTTCTGTTTGTCACATTTACCTATCACATTTTTCTCTTTCTCTCTGTCTACGCCCATACTTATTTACAGGGTTTCACCATGTGAATATACACACACACACACACACACACACACACACACACACAATAAAGTATGGAGTGGCTTTGGCACTGATGGGGACCCAGCCCTCGGTAGTGGTGCCCACCTCACTGATCGTGGTCACCAGCAGCCCACACAATTCTGGGCC
>NW_022929195.1:0-238 GCF_012274545.1 Fukomys damarensis | reverse complement strand
TTTCAAAACTTCAGTGTGCAGACAAAACAGTTATAAGTCCCAGGTTCCTACCCTTGGGGTTGGCATATGGATAAATCAGGAGAGAGGCCTAGATTGTGCATTTTAAGTGAATGTCTCATGATTCTAATGCAAGTGCTCTGAGATCCTCTAACAAAGGAGAGGAGCATAGAGCTGATCCTTTCCAGAATTCAAACTCCAAGAGGAGATATTTTCCTAGCATGCATGTTAATAGGTTGAT
>NW_022929194.1:0-210 GCF_012274545.1 Fukomys damarensis | reverse complement strand
GTTCAGTTTGACATTAGAACCCAAACGCACTTTGCAGAGGGCTTCTGCGGTTTAAGGTGCAGTATTCCCAGGGAAACACCTTCTCTCTCCGCTTGGAAGTTTAAAGCGAAAGCGGTCAGTTTCATGAGTATGAAGTACTCCACATAAAACGGTGCTGCCAATCTGTGAGTTTCCCAGTGAAGTCCACCTCTTATGTGGAGTACAACTGTA
>NW_022929193.1:0-215 GCF_012274545.1 Fukomys damarensis | reverse complement strand
GATTAACAGAATCTCTCAGTGACCCAAACAAATATGTATTTATTTTCTTTGAAAAAAGATCTGGTCTGAGACCTTTGGACTTGCCTCCAGGCCATGGGGGAGATTTACATCTGGCAGGCATATCTCACTGTGAGGCCCACCTGCAGATGCATCATTCACTTTGAATTTGCTTTTCTGTGAGGACTGTGGCAGCACAGGGAGATGCAGGAACCAGA
>NW_022929192.1:0-278 GCF_012274545.1 Fukomys damarensis | reverse complement strand
AAAGCATCAATAATAGCATGTGAAAAGTAGGAACAAAAAGCATTGCACTGTTTGGAGTATTCAGAAAAAATATGAGTCACTAAGAAAAAAATTAAAGTAGAGCATCACTTTAATTATCATCACTAACTAAAGTGAAAATATTTGCCATAATATCATAATAATCAAGGCCATAAAAGACTTTACCTAAAGTTAAATGTTAAGAGGCTGAGAAATACAAGTAAAAAGCTCAGTTACTTGCAGATCAGCTCAAGCTGATCTTACTTAAAGGTAAGCTCTTA
>NW_022929191.1:0-490 GCF_012274545.1 Fukomys damarensis | reverse complement strand
CTGTAATCCCAGCACTCGGAGGCTGAGGCAGGAGGATCACTGTGAGTTCGAGACCAGCCTGGGTCACATAGTGAGTTCCAAGTCACTCTCAACCACAACTCTGTCTCAAAAAAACAAACAAACAAAAAATACAAGTCATTTCAAGGATGAGGTAATCTTATAAAAATTGTTCCAAACCAAGAAAGATAGAAAAAAGAGCATAAGGCTCATTTTATGGGGGTAGTATGACCTTAATTTCAAAACCAGACGAGAGTTTCCAGAAGCAGAAAATATTCCATTCATGACCATATATACAAAAACCTAAATAAAGTTTCACTTATTTCCAGAAAGCAACGAGGACCAATACAAGAAAATCTAGCCAGGCATGGTGGCACATGCCTGTAATCCCAGCAGAACAGAACAACTATCACTGTAATAAAATACATTTATGGAAGAATGGAAAAATCATGTTTAACTCAGTTTATATAGAAAAAGAAAATGATAAAAAAAA
>NW_022929190.1:0-322 GCF_012274545.1 Fukomys damarensis | reverse complement strand
GAAGAAGTTATTTTCCAAATGTCAAACTCCAGTGGGCATGACTGGGCCCCGACAGTGTTGCAACTGTGTGAGTTTAGCAGTGAATTCCACATCTTATATGAAGTATAATTGTATTCCTTTTTCTTTGTAGGTCTCTGCCTAGCAGAGATTGAAACACTTTTGTGAGGTGCTTGTACCAGAAAAGCCCCTCAGGCCTAAGAGAGTGCCTAGCAGCTCTGAGGGCATACAAGCCTTCACAACTCTGTATACGTGCTGATAAGTTCTGTTAGAAGTTAGAACACAAACGCACTGTGCAGAGTGCTTCTGCAGTTTAAAGGGCAGT
>NW_022929189.1:0-237 GCF_012274545.1 Fukomys damarensis | reverse complement strand
CTTAGTTCCCTGGGAACATGTCCTGAAGGGGATTATGGGACCTCGTCCCTTTCTTTCTTTGTTCCCTAGCTAATGATAAGAACCATTTGCTACTCCATGGAATCTTCACCATTGACATCTAACATGCCACTTGAAGCCCAAATAAATGGTGATACTCAGTCATGTACTGGAATTTCCAAAACCATTAACTAAATAAGCCCTTTCTCCTAAAAAATTAATTACTTCATGATGCAAAGC
>NW_022929188.1:0-275 GCF_012274545.1 Fukomys damarensis | reverse complement strand
TCTTGAGAGTACAATGTCTCAAGAAATTTTTGTGAATGAGAATTCCATGTGTGTCATCGAAGTACAATATACTCATCTACAAAGTCGACACATTTTTCTCTAAACTACTGAAGGCATTCTAGAAAAACAGCACTTCCTGAAGCAGTTTCCTTTTTAAAATTAATCTTATCTTCCTCTGTTTTTGGTTGACTAATCATGAGAAATTTCCCCACGGTGAGCTCGTTTTGACACTGACGCTGTCACCAGGGGGAAAGGTTCAGTTCCTTGGGAGGCGT
>NW_022929187.1:0-202 GCF_012274545.1 Fukomys damarensis | reverse complement strand
CAGGAGACAGACCGTTCTGGGCCACAGCCCCACAGGGGCTCAGGATTTGTGAGCTGCAGGGAACTGTGTTTTGATGGGAATAGTGTGCTACGTATGAGGACGGTGCGGGGAAGCTTTCAGCGATCAAGTCCTTTAGTCGTGAGCATTTTCCTCACTTTGCTGTAAACTTCATCAGAGCAAAGCCTTGCTCTGCGCACTTCAC
>NW_022929186.1:0-936 GCF_012274545.1 Fukomys damarensis | reverse complement strand
ACTTGAAATTATACTACAAAGCTACTGTGATAAAAACAACATGGTACTGGCAAAAAACAGACCTGAGGATCAATGGAACAGATTAAAAGATGCAGAAACAACTCCAAATATATTCAGAAATGTGGTTTTTTTACCATTTAGAAATCATGGTTTCTCTTTGCTGATATGTGACATGCAAACTTTCTAGTATTTGGGAGTAGGAAGAAATCTTTCTTTGCTAAATTTTAATTTAAAAAGAGAAAGGGCTTCTCTATAATCAACATCCTTTTTAGTTCTGGAAAACTGCACTGCTGAAATTAACCACCACCTGTTGCAAATTCAGTCTGTAAGGAAGGCACAAAACAACTGACACAATCAGTTCCAGCCTGGACTTTGGTCTTGGTTACTGCTTTTGAAGAGAAGACATTATGCACTGATAGAACTTTACCTAGAGAAGAACTTTTTAAAGATACTTACTTCATATTTTGTTTTGTTTTTTTTGAGAAGTGTCACTAAATTGCTAAATTGCCCAGACTGAGCTGGAACTTGAAATCCTCCTGCCTCAGCCTTCTAAAGTACTAGGATTACAGGAATGTGCTACCTTGTCCAGCTACATCATGCATTTTTATTAATTAAAATTTATTTGAGGTAATTATAGATACATGTAGATGTTAAAAATACTATAGAGAAATCCCATGTATAGTTCACCTGGTTCCCCTCAGTAGATAGTATATACTAGTAAGCAATAGTACACCATAGTCATGATATTGACACTGATATGATATATTGATAGAACACTTTTATTCAGATTTCATCATTTATCTGTATGTGTATTTAGTTTGTGTAAGTTTTGTGTGTATTTAGTTTGACATGTTTTTTCTAGTTCTGTCATCCATGTAGGATCCTGTATACACCACTGCAGTCCAGGTACTAAATAGTGCTGGGTGTGGTGGCACA
>NW_022929185.1:0-288 GCF_012274545.1 Fukomys damarensis | reverse complement strand
GGTATTTACACATGTGTGACTTATTTATTTCACTTAGGAGTATATCTTCAATATGTATCCATCATAGCTAGTTTATTTTCTCTAACTAGTTGCAGTATTTTGTTTCTCTGTTGGGTTTTCTGGGATATTGGTTATTATATGTTTATGTGTAGATATTTTTGATCATGGCTTGTTGGTGTCCTATATACCTCACTTCTCTGTATGTCATATTCTTCCCATCTATTTTGGAAGTTTTCTGTCATTAACCCTGTGAACTTTTTTTTTTTTTTTTTTTTTTTTTTTTTTTTT
>NW_022929184.1:0-217 GCF_012274545.1 Fukomys damarensis | reverse complement strand
CTGAGCTGCTTGGCTCCAGGAGTGCCGTCTGGCCAGACTAGTAAAGGTCTGTTCCCTTTCCAATGTGTCTGGTATGTTCCTTCCTGGGTGAATCTTGTGGCAATCGAGCTCCTTGGAGCGGTAAAGTCAAGCTCTTTGGAGTGGTAGAATCGAGCTCTTTGGAGGTAAGTAAGGCCCTTGGTCTTACATTTTGAAAGCCCTCAGTAGCTGTTGAGCT
>NW_022929183.1:0-234 GCF_012274545.1 Fukomys damarensis | reverse complement strand
CAGAAGCACTCTGAAAACTGTGTTTGCGATCTAGCCTCAAACTGAGCCTATCACCAAGTACACGGAGTTCTGGAGGCTCGTGTACTCTGATAACTGCTAGGCACTCTTTTAGGCCTTAAGGGCTTTTCTGGTTAAGGGCCTCACAATAGTGTTTCAATCTCTGCCAGAGACAGACCGACAAACAAAAGGAATACAGTAGTACTCCATATAAGGTGTGGACGTCACTGGTAAACT
>NW_022929182.1:0-222 GCF_012274545.1 Fukomys damarensis | reverse complement strand
CAGAACTTCTGCAAAATGGAAGGGGACTAAGAGATGGAGTGAAGGGAAGGGAAACGGATTAAAAAGAATTAATCTGAATTAAGTATATGTACCAATTCCCCACGATGAATGTAACCATTATGTACTGCAAACATGTACCAACAAAGCCAAACCAAACCAAAACAAAACCCTGGACTCACAAACTGCACCAGAAATGGGGCAGTTTTGTGGGACTGTGCCTTT
>NW_022929181.1:0-227 GCF_012274545.1 Fukomys damarensis | reverse complement strand
GGCCTTTGTGTTTCAGCAGGGCGAGGTCAGAGTGGACAGCGATAAGAACCCCAGAGCTGACTTCGGCGATCAAATAAAAAGAATGGATAGTCTGGGATAATTACTCCTCTCTTTTAATCAAAACTACTCAAACAAAACTTCCCAAAACACAGTGGAGGCTTCACTTACTACTGTATTATGAAATTAAGTGGGTGAGCAGAGGGAGGGGAAGATCAGGAAATATAATA
>NW_022929180.1:0-358 GCF_012274545.1 Fukomys damarensis | reverse complement strand
TCTCTCTCTCTCTCTCTCACATACACACAAACATCCACAAAGTATACTTTTGAATTTTCTTAATAGCATTACCCAGCCATATGAGTCTTACTTTAAAATTAAATACAAGTTCAATGTTCAGCTTTCCAATTGCTGAAAAGGATGCACTCAGAGGTCCTCAATTAATAATTTATGTGATGTTCTATACTCCCATATTCATTAAATAGCATTTAAAGATTCAAAACTTCCTGTTTAAAATGATAGTAGCATTCTTATGTATCCCAAGTCAATTGAAATAAGCAATTAGTTCACATATATGAAGAAAGTATGTAGACTGAAGAGAGGGGAGAGGAGGGAAATGGAATAGAGTATGTTAAGT
>NW_022929179.1:0-294 GCF_012274545.1 Fukomys damarensis | reverse complement strand
ACTATTTACCATAAAGCCTATTGATGCATTATAGGTAATTCTATAGACAGACAAATGGATAGCTATAGATATATAAATAGATAAATTGAGAAGTAGATAGTTATGATGGACAGAGATGAGAGATGAGATCTAGAAATAGAAATATAGCCACGGTAGAGATAGATAACTAAAAAAAATAGACATGTAGAGAAATGCATAATTATGATAGCCTAATGTGCAACATTCTTGAGAAAATATTATTATAATATTGATATCCATAATACTTGTGATCAGTAATCTTGATATGTAAATTCA
>NW_022929178.1:0-4316 GCF_012274545.1 Fukomys damarensis | reverse complement strand
AAAAAAAAAAAGAATTAGAATTTGGAAAAGAGTCCCCTAAATGTTAGGCACTCAGCAATTATTCGCGAGCTGAAAGAACTTTCCATCCTATTGTTGCGGCTATTGTTCTCATCACTAAGTTGCTTCTTTAGTGATCTACATTTGGCTCATGATGAAGACCGGCATTTAAACTGAGGACTGGCTGTCAAAGTAAATTTCCAATCTAGTAAACTGAGATAAAACAGCTCATCTGGAAGACACATTTCCTACTTTTCATTAAAAGTAACTTTTAGAAACCTTGAAAAGTGAGTAATTTTAAATCCCTGGATCTACAGTGAGGTCATCCTTTATCCACAGGAAGCTCAGGAGGGAGGAGTTTTTTCTTATTAGTACTGAGATGCCTGAGCCAGAAAATATTAAATCAGAACATACTTGTCATTTCTTGTTTATCTCCGTGTAGCTAATGGGAAAAGAATTGGCTCGCAGAATAAAGAAATACATGTGGGAAAGGAATTTTGCATATTTGATTGTATATTTGAAGCAGTTATTAAGCATAATCAAACTACAAAATACAGCAAACTAGGTAATCTTCAAAGGAGAGGCGAACAGCAGAGGTGCAGCGTTGTGGATTAAGGATGAGCTTCACCCAGACAAAAGCAATCAGTGCCTTTGTTTCTGGAATTCGCTTCCCACTTTCAGGTGAAGCCTCCAGGAGATTCTAAACCTTCCAGTAATAAGTGTTTTCCAAATGTGTCGGTGAAGGGCGGCCCTAACTTTCCCTTTACTCGGGGACGGGGAAATGCGGCTGTGGATCCATAAGTGTGCCACCACCCAGCACGCACCATGGACAGCGCCTTCATCACCCCCAGCTCGGTGTCTCTGGTCACTTTGTCCATCAGTTCACTTCAGAGCGAAATAGCCGTCAGGACGGACGCACAGGTCTTTTTGTCCCGTGTGGTGCTGGAGGGCGAAATTACCCGGGTTACTAAAATCACTAAAGCAATTTCACAATAGAAAGTCACCCAGATCGCTGAGCAGATGTGTCAATTTCCTGGCCTTCCCATGGGAGGATGGGGTGGGGAGTTCATTGCTTTCAGAGGGAAACTCAGGAAACTCAAAAGCCTAGCGATGTGGTTCTACCAACAGTCTGCGAAGCCCAAGCCCTGAGTGAATAGGGTATAATCTTGCCGTTATTTTGTCAGAACACAGAACATCCTGTTACCTCGTGGTCCAGGATGTTCCCTAACGAGCACACTCTGCCCAAGCCACACGGGTTCTTGCTGTGATTGCGAGGCCTAGGAAATGGCTTGTCTTTGAAATTCACTTATTCTTTGCCGTCTATTCATTTACACTTTGTGACTCATGTGAATGACCGTATTTTTTTAATGTTCTTTTAGTCATTGAAGCATCTCTATTCCAAGCCATTCTAGGGGAGTGCTGGTGACGAATTCATCCAGGAAATAGCTTGCTTTATCCCCAAATGGCTCTCAGCTGGGTGTTTGCACATGGGGCTGGTGGACTGTATAGGTGAATTCTGATGTCCAAGCTCTGCTCTTTCTCTACCTAGACGGTCTCTAAACCACCAGCAAAGGGCTTTATGTGCCAGCTTATGGATATATGCTGCCCGTTCCTATATATCACATTGTAACATACATGTGTATCTACACCATGTAATGCTGCTGCTATAATGCATTGTTTGTAGGAAAAAATGAAAACTGAATGAATTAGAATACTTAGGAGACATCGATGATTTACTCTCTCATTGAGTATTTATGGACCACTTGTTCTTTACTTGGTACTGAATCATGAGGCTATGGCAGTGAACAGGACATATGTGGTGCTTCTTGAAGTACATATTTTAATGGGTAGGAAAATAATTCATGCAAACATGTAATGTAATGCCAGTGAGCAGTTTTTTATGTGGACAGAGGTATAGCTCCCGTGAGGAATCTTAGACAAGGTGTCAGAAAACTGTGAAGCCAATGTGGCAGATCTTTCGGCAGATGGCCTACAGAAAACAAAATCTGAATTGGTTCCTTAACGGTAAGTGAGGCCCCATGAATAAGGGTGAGTGGTTATCTCACATGGTCTTTAAATACCTTTGACTACTTTTAAGCTGACTCCTTGTTTGACCTGGTGAAATTATTATTAGTTTAACTTCAATATATAGATAGTAAAGAACATGAACCAGGAATAAGTGAGTGTTGTCTTTTACCTGTGCTTAATAATTGTTTTTAGATCATATGTACTTCCTGCCAAGGCATAAGACTAGTGTTCTACTGAGCTTGATTTATTCTGGGGCAAATGAAGTATTATTTCCAATATTTTAAGTAATAACCATGAATTTTGATTAGGCCAGAATATTTTATGATACAGGCAGAGAGTTAGTATTAAAATTTTATTTTTGGCATTTTATTGTTCAATACTGTAAAGCAGGACCCAGGAAGGAGGGGTGGAGTCTCCTGAAATAACTATCTATCACCAAGAAATCACGGAAGCAGAATCAGGAGCAGCTTAAATGTATTATGGATGATCTTGCAAAATCTGAATGAATTTCAGAAGATTGCTTAGAGGAAGATTCAAGTTGTATATTGTGTGAGCAGAATCTTATAGAGGGCAAGAATCCTGACTTCAAATATGTTCCCAATTCTGGAAGGAGTCAGAATCTCTCACTGTGTTTCATGCCCGTGAAGAGGATACCAGAAGCCCTGAGAAAACAAACACTCATCCCACAGCGAGGGCCTCAACTTCCCCTACACTTGCCTCTGTCCCAAGGCCTCATTGCCAAATGCTATCAGACTGGGTGTTTGGGGCCCAACCTCTGAATTTGGAAGGGGATAAAAACAATCCATGACTGTTACTTTTATTATTTCTTTATTGATTTTTCCGTGTTGTTCATACATTAATTTCCTGATTCCTTTTGTTCTTTGTCCATGGTTTCCTTTAGTTCTTTGAATTTATTCCCTTTTTCACTTAAGCCCTTACTTATTTTGAGGGGGGTTCTTGCACATTACCCCAACTAGTCTCAAACCCGTGGGCTCCAGTGTTCTTCCTGCCTTATCCTGAGTAGCTGGGACTTATGCTCCACAATGCCCAGCTCAATCGTGAGCAGGTTATGCCAGTTGTTTTCATCTTTTTTGAGTATTATCTCTCTCTTCCTTAGGGAATTCAGTTTGTCTCCTTGGAATGGACCATACTTTCTATTTATTTTCTGCCTTGACTTTGCTGTTGTTGAAAACTGGATGTTTGAATATTAAATGTAACTGGAAATCAGACTCTCCTCTTCTACAGTATCTGTTGTTCTTGACTGCTGAAAGATGTGGCATTCACACTTTCATTTAACAGCATTCCCAACTACTTTTGAAAAGCCTAGATTATTTGTTGTGTGCAGTTACTGAGATCTCTACTCACTCACCTTGTATGCAGCTAATGTTCTGAGAGAGATATATTGAAAAGCTATGAGCTGTTTTATTGAGGAAATCAACCCTTTTCCCAATCTTTGGCTGTTGGGCTTTGTGCTGGAACACCCCTCCTTCAGCAACTAGACGGCTGTTTCACAGCTCTGCCTTACCGTTCACTTCTGGCTTGCATTGAGGCTGCAGATCAGCTGGAGGTGGACATTTAGGACCCCTTGGGTCTTTTCGGAATGTGTCTTCTTCCCTGGGCTTTGAAGTAACCCTGTGGGCATGCGTGGGTGCTTCTGTGTGCCTGTTTTCCAAAGAACCACTCTTCCCAGGTTTTCTCTAGGCCTTTAGACTTCATTGTGTTCCATCCATAATCCCTGTTCCAGGTGGCTGTAGGATTTTCATTTGCCTTATACTTTTTTCAAGCAATGAATACTTTGCTTCCTTCCTGAGTAAATTCCATTAAACAAAATAAGATGAGTGCCCTGTATCATCCTCTAGATAGCACGCAAGCAGGTTAAAACATGTGAACCAAGGCAGCCATGTTCCACACATTCAGAACTATGCAAACACGGACGTGGCTGCTTTCTTCTAAACCACTACTGGGGAAGATGCGAGGCAAGAGGAGAGGAAATGCCACAAACTCATTCTGCTTCATGTGGTCCCTTCCTTCCCTTCCCTTCTCTTCCCCCCCTCTCGCTCACCTCTCTTCCTCTCCTCTTTCCTTCCTTCTTTTTCCTCCTTCCTTCTTTTCCCCCTCTCTTTCTTCTCTCTCTCTCTCTTTCTTTATTAATATGTTTGCAGTGAATTTTTGACTGTTTTCCACAATTATGACAAGGCTTTTTCCGGAAGCTTCTGTGGAAAGCCTATAGTCTGCAGCTGCTTTCTCCCCGTTCTTCCGGATGTCAGTTTGCCTGTGTTGAATGCTCTTAA
>NW_022929177.1:0-248 GCF_012274545.1 Fukomys damarensis | reverse complement strand
TGTGCATACCTGTAATCTCAGCTCTTGGAGGCTGAGGCAGGAGGAGTTTGAGGTGAGTCTGGACGACACAGAGAGTTCTAGTCAGCCTGGACCCTGTCTCAAAGAAAGGAAGAGGGAGAGAGAGGGAGAGAGAGAAATATGGTGGTGTACCCTTGTCATCCAGCACCTGGGAGGCTGAGGCAGGGTTGTCATTGTTGTGAGTGTGAGGCCAGCTTAGGGTACATAGTGAGTCCAAGGCCAGCCCGAAC
>NW_022929176.1:0-207 GCF_012274545.1 Fukomys damarensis | reverse complement strand
TTGTCTCATTCTCTTCTCTCCATTTAGTCATTACTGATTTAAAACATCAAAAGTAGACATTTATTTCCTTATATTTCTGTGTTCTCAGCTTCGTCACTGCCAGTAAAACCACTTGGACATCTTAGGTCCACGCTGACATGTGTCTCCTCCACGTGTACGGCACCTTGTAGAATAGAGGCCCCACGCACATGCTGCTTTTCCCTGAAG
>NW_022929175.1:0-211 GCF_012274545.1 Fukomys damarensis | reverse complement strand
TGAATGTCTGTTTCTTTAAAAAGTGTTACAGTAAAAGACACATTGCCATTAATCCCTCTAACAATGTCTACCTTTACTTTGTCTTTTTTGGGTTTTTTTGTTGTTGTTGTTTTGTTTTGTTTTTGGTACTGGGGATCAAACTTGGGACCTTGTGCTTGCAAAGCAGGCAGCAGCACAACTGAGCTAAACCCCTTGGCCCTGTCTCCCTTTA
>NW_022929174.1:0-262 GCF_012274545.1 Fukomys damarensis | reverse complement strand
AGAAGACAGATTAGCGGTTCCCAGAGCCTGAGAGGTGGGAATGAGAAGTAACTCCAAACGGCAGGCGGGCATTTGTATGGTGATTGAATAAAAGTCCTCAAATTAGACTGTGGTGATAACTTTGTAAACTTCAAAATCATTGGATTCTACACTGGAGATAAATGTTTTATAAATTATAACCTAACAAAGCTGTTTTTGTAAAAAAAGTATAAGAAGGAAAAAGAAAAGAAACCAATAAACCAGAGCATTGAAGGAAACATCT
>NW_022929173.1:0-221 GCF_012274545.1 Fukomys damarensis | reverse complement strand
CTGCAAGCAAACTCTCACTTCAGTCACCTCACACTTGTGGATTTGGTCAGGTTTCCCAGGTTCACTGAGCCTCTGTGCCTTCTTCTGTAAATTTCTAATGTACTACACTGGCTGCTGTGACATGCAATGAGCTAAGGTGAATAACCACAGCAGGACTTCTGGCTATCCTCCCTTCGACACGTTTACCTCCTTCTTTTTCTAGAACATTCCCTGCAGCAGGA
>NW_022929172.1:0-1973 GCF_012274545.1 Fukomys damarensis | reverse complement strand
TACAGTACAGTTACATTCATCATTGGGATCTTGTACCTTTACATGACAGGTCTTGGTTCTTACACGTGCCCTTTGTGGAAGGACTGCCCCAAGCATAATTTGTTAGTAAAAACTGACCCTTTTAATGAACTTTGTGAGAAGACTACCACACAAATATTTGTCTCTTACAGCCTTGTAGATAACATTTTCTCTAATATAGTCAGTGGTATAACTTGGCAAACTCATTATCTGTCTACTTGATACTGTGATTTATAAGTCACAAGAGGTCTTGAGAAGAATTGAACACAAGGCCTCTTCCCTGAGTTATGCTCCCCTCCCTTTAACTTTTTATTACATTGAGACAGGTGTTTTTTTGGTTTGGGGTTTTTTTCAGACAAGGTCTCAGTATGTAGTTCAGGCTAGCCTTGAAGCCCAGGCTATGGTGATCCTCTTACCTGAGCCTCCTGAGTGCTAGGATTACAGGATGTGCGACCATGCCAGGCTGAGACAGTCTTTTTTCTCCTTTGGTCCTTTGAACTCAGGACCTTGTGCTTGGGAGGCAGGCACATTGCCACCGAGCTAAATCTGCCTGGCCCTGGGCAGAGACAGTCTTGATAAACTACCCAGGCCAAGCTTGAACCTGGAATTTCTCTTTTCTTTTTTTTGGTATTGGGGGTCAAACTTGGGACCTTGAGTTTGAGAAGCAAGGTGGCAGAACCACTGAGCTATAAATCCCCAATCCGAACTTAAATTTTTATGTCTCTGCCCTCCAGAGTGCTGGGTTTACAGGTGTGTATTACCATGCCCAGCAAGAGATTTTTTTTCCATTTGAAAAACCTCTAGGTAGTTCTTTTTCTACCATGAATCTTGCTGTTACTATTGCTGTATTACAGTCCGCAATAACTGAGGAGGAAGACTTATCACTTACCCAAATTAAGCTTTGTATGGCTGTGCTCCCAGGTAAGATGCTGTCTTCATCAAAATACCCGGTTGTGGAGCTCTGTAGTAGTCCAGAGTGGCTGCTGCTTCACAGGTGAGCCTCGTAGCATACAAAGTCACTAATGAAAAAATAAGCACCTGACACGTAATATATGTTTATTTGAATAATGACCACCCTCAAGGAATGGATGGGTGCACAGGGAAATGGTATAGTGCTACCCTGCATGAGAATGTTGTTTTAGTGCTTTATCTGTAAAAGATACCTACGGCTCATTAGTAGTAGTATTTAAGCGGAAGTACAGAAAAGTACAGATCCCACTATCCCTTACTTATGCTATTTTTAAAGCACATATGTGGCACTCCATAGGGTCACAGTCCCATTTAGTGAATACTACAGATACCTCAATTATTCAGATCAGGTTTTGCTGGAATGAGATATGGAAGAAATTTTCAGTTTTTCTTGGATTTAGAATTTTCTTGGAATTCAGGTGAGATTGGACCTCAAATTCATGTGGGAATGGGAACTCAATCCACTTTTCATGAGACAGCCCCCTTTTTGAAGAATTTTGAATCTTATATGAGGACCACTGAAAGTTTAAATATTAAACCAATAAATCTTTATTATTTAAACAGTTTTCACGGCATAGTTTTATAAATTTAAAAAATAAATATTTCCATTATAGCAGAAAGTCACATATATCGCATCAACTCACTTTTACAATTTAATGACATGAGAACTAAGCATCAGCACCATAAAACTGTTAAAATTTGTTTCTGAAAAATTCAAGGATATAGTTCTAAAGCACTAAAATTGACTAAACTGCAGTATCAATAAGTTCTGGAAGCTATCATTCAGTGATTGGTTCTATAGTAGCCAGTGTTTCTGTTTCTGGCAATGAGTATCAGTAAGCTCTCTGATAACCTATTAGCATCTCATGGTTCACAAGCGAGGAAAGAACTACAAGTTATTTAATGTATTCCTATCTGTAATTTAGGTTTGCACAGACATTTATTCTAGCAAAAAAAGAGGGCAAGGTTGGTTCTACCATGCTTTT
>NW_022929171.1:0-224 GCF_012274545.1 Fukomys damarensis | reverse complement strand
AAAAGAACATTTTTAAATTATCAAAAATAAAAGGAAAAATTACTTTGAAATTAATGAATAAAAGTAAAGGGTCTCAGGGTATGTCTCCGCTAACACAATAGATAGTATGGATAGCAGTGTGCACATCTAAATCAATCAGTCTTAGCAAGGCAGCAGAAATCCCCTATGTTTCAGGCTGATTTCTGGCTGCAAGGCCCAAATTAAGATCTCTGAGCTCCTGCTGG
>NW_022929170.1:0-387 GCF_012274545.1 Fukomys damarensis | reverse complement strand
CTATGAACTAAGCAGCACAGTTCCACCACATCCTTTTGCTAGGATGTCCCTGCCCTGGATCCTGCCGACCATGTACGGAATCTCCTAAAACCGTTAGCCCAATTAAAACTCAACTCTGTGCGTGTCAGGATTGTGCTCAGCAATGGGAAAGCTGAATAATACACTCACATAAGAAGAATTAATTTCTCTGTGGCCTCAGGCAGGCAAGGAAGGGACGGATGCTGGGTCAGCGCCCACCAGGTGGGACGCTCAGGCTCTAGGGAGGATTTGAGTGCCCGAGCCGCAGGTGATTCACCCGGGCAGCATGGAGGACGATGCGCCGGTGATCTACAGCCTGGAGCTCCAGGCACGGGCTCTCACACCTCAGACTGCAGAAACATAGGCCAT
>NW_022929169.1:0-495 GCF_012274545.1 Fukomys damarensis | reverse complement strand
CAGGATGAATTAGCAAGGCTGTGGTCTCAGACACAGTCTCTGTAGTTCTTCAACGTAGTGAAACAAGCCTGTTTATTAGCGGACTCAGACATATTTAGTCTCGTACCACATAAAATAAGCAGGCAGAAGTATCCGAACTTCAGCTTGTGCTTAGCAATGAGTGCTCAATGATTTAGAAATCAGTGAAACTCCACCACTTAATTCACCCCAACTCTGTCTTAGCAAGCATTCTATAAAACACCAACCCCTTGGGGCCTAGCGTCAGCACCTTGTTCCTTACTTCAACCCAGGGACAGCACTTCAGCCCTGCCTGTCTTGTGGAGCCAGCAATCTTAAACTAGTTCACTGATCAAGGATTGGCCCACATAGGTGAGCTTGAAAAATCTTTGGAGTAGTTTCTGTATTTCTGGTACCTCTGGAAATAATTTATACAAGCAGTTAGTTTTCTCCAAGCCCATTTGACTAAATTTGCGGGATGTTATAAACTACCTTTGC
>NW_022929168.1:0-362 GCF_012274545.1 Fukomys damarensis | reverse complement strand
CCAGCTAAACCATTTTCTTTTTTACCCCTCAATAAAGAGATTGCAATGAAAAATCTTTTTTTTTCCCATGTTCTTCTATATAGGTAATTGGCAGACCAGAAAATTACATTAACTTATTTTGGTTTTACACCAATAAAACGTACCTTGCAAACTTGAAAAATAAATACATAAAGCTTGTAGATGCTATATATTCTCAGCACAGAAACGGGTGAGATGGGAAGGCATTCCTTTCTGCACTGGACGGGGCCAACCCCCCAACATGTGGAAGCATCTTGTTGAACATGATAAAAACGCACAACGTTAGCTTTCAACTTAAATAATTATATATTTCAAATCTTTAAAAAAGAAGTTGGTTGGGGGGC
>NW_022929167.1:0-660 GCF_012274545.1 Fukomys damarensis | reverse complement strand
AACATAGTCCTCTCTACATGAAAAAAGAATGAACATGTTTGTTGTTATAAGGTATGATCTGCTGAAAGGAAGTCTCCATACACTTGATACATTGCTATATATGAAAAAGAATCATAGCTCTCAGGTGTGATTAAGTGGAAAACACATTTATTTAACTGTAAAGGAGTGCAATTTGAATAAAAGAATGTGATTCTCCAAATGTAGAAATTTATCTTGTAAAATTATGTTATCAAAATACAGCAGAGGATATACAAAAACCTTTTATAAGAATTCTTAGCATAGTGTTAATACTATATGTTTTGAAGAACAAGCACAATGTAGACAAATAAGAAACTGGTTAAATGGTAAAAAATGCATAAAGGCCATGTGATTCTAATGTCACAAGCAAATGAATCAGAAATTCAATGTTAAGAATAACGACTTTATTACTTATTTGTAAGTTTATTTATTTGTCATACCAACAAAAACATGGAAAATCTTTTGTCTGAACAATCCAGTAGGTTATCTGACTGCTACTGATTTTTAAAATATGGGCCACTGTTTAAGAAAAAAGAAGCACAATCGTTTGTAGATGAGGAGGGGAGGAGGGGGTGAAGCGACGGCAGAGGTAAGGGGAAAAAATGAGAATCAAGACTTGTCATGTAGAGGTACAAGATCCCA
>NW_022929166.1:0-424 GCF_012274545.1 Fukomys damarensis | reverse complement strand
GAGACACAGAAAAAGGCTTCACAAAATTCAACATTCATTCATGAAGAAAGCCCTAGGAACTAAGAATCACAGGATTATACCTCAACCTAATAGAGTTTATTTACCACAAACCCATAAAAATATCATCCTGAATGGAGAAAAAGAAAGAATTCTTGAAATTTTAGAGCAGTCTGGGCTGGGGATTTAGCTCAGTGCAGTCAAGAGAAAGAAAAAAAAATCATTACACAGAAGAAAGGGAGAAGTCAAACTATCCATATTTGCACCCAATATGAATCTATCCTTAGAAGATTTTGAAGATTCTGCCAAAAGACTTTTAACAGTTGATAAACAAGTTCAACAGGGCCAGGGATTTAGCTCAGCGGTTTGGTGGCCTGCCTTGTAAGCTCAAGGACCCGAGTTCAATCCCCGGTACCAAAAAAAAAAA
>NW_022929165.1:0-575 GCF_012274545.1 Fukomys damarensis | reverse complement strand
TAAAATAATGTAAATGTAAAATAATATAAAAGATAATGTATATATTTTATAAATATATTAAAAGATGGCCTTAACAAAGGAGGGTGACCAAGAGGGAAAAGTCTCCCACACTTTCACTGAAAGCAACAGGGTCAAGCAAGGCCTTGACCCATCCTGATGGCTGACACTGACAGAGGAACTGAGAGCCTTTATGCATGGTTCCAAAATAATGCCTGAGTAGATTTAACTGACCTTGATAAATAGCACAAGGTTCATAGTGATTGACATAGGTCTCACTTTAACTTTGTCTTAAACACCCAGAAGTAAGAATAAACAAAAGAGGTATAAAATAATACCATATTAATAAAGCTAAATATAAAAAGGGGCTCCAGTCACTGACCCCTCCTGGCAGTTTCCAGCTCTACCAGTACCTGACCATGGTTATGGATTACTAGGAAATAACTATGATAAAATCTATAAGAGTTCAGCTAGAGTTTTAAATTTCTTAGTGAAATTTGTTCTACAAATTGTCTCTTATCTTACAACTAAAACTAGGAAGACTTATGACAAAGTATCAGATTTATAGATTACCTCTA
>NW_022929164.1:0-2048 GCF_012274545.1 Fukomys damarensis | reverse complement strand
TTTTGTTATCTCTTGAACTAAAAATAAAGCATGACAATGAAAAGTGGAATGCAGTATCTAGTGCAGAAATAACACTTGCTCACTGCAAGATATTGGGCAAGTTGCTTAATACCAGCACTTTGGCTCACATTACCTGCAAAAGGGGGAAATATGTGAAAATAACCTGTCATAAGGGAATACTAAAGTTGATTAATGTACATATTCTAAATCTTTTGCTTTCTGGAGTACAAAGTTTATAATTAAATATCAAATAAAATTTAGTTCTAACACTGAAAATAAGTTGTAAAAAAATCATTTCCCAGAAGTGTAGAATTGGTTTCTTCATGTTCAAACTTACCCTGCCAAGAATAAAATCAACTCTCACTGCAACTCTATTTCTTTTCTTTTTTTTGAGATGGGGGCTTGCTATGTAGTTCAGGCTGGTCTTGAACTTACTATGTGCAGCTCAGGCTGGTCTCAAACTTGTTGCAATCTTCCTGCCTCTGCCTCCCAAATACTTCCATTATAGGCGTGCATCACCATACACAGTACAACCCATGTTTCAACAGCTATCTTCTGCTGAGGAGGCTTAGGAACTGGGTATACTCTGTGGATCCATGTTCAACACCCGAAAAACTGATTTTTAACACAGCTTCTTACCTTACCTTTAAACGAGGGCCCATGTTTTGAGAACCAAGTTGTTCACCAAAGCAGGTAACTTTTGGCTCCTTTCACTTTGTCTTCCAACTTCCATATGAAGAGGAAGGACACAAAGTCTCCAAAAAAGGTCTGTCCATCAGACCTTTACTGAGGATGTGTCACAGTAAGCAGAGGATCAGTGTTTCTGAAATGAACTGCATGAATTCTGAGGTGACGAAATCCAGCCCAGGAACATGTCATTCCCAGACTACTCTAGTGCAGGGTGCGATTCACTGTTGAAGGCATCATTTCTTCTGGTGTCCCAGCATCCTATTCTAAAAAGACAATAGGGTAAGCATAATAGGTTTTTATTCCTGAAAGAGTTCCCCAGAAAATAACAAAAAGGAAGTAGAACAGGCAGTAGGCCTGCTACACTAAAAGAAACCAAGTTCGGAAACTCTATGACCAAGCATTCCCCACCAAAACGCCACGATTTCCCTAACGTCACACCAACTCCACAAGAGTGCAATGGCAACCTCACTCCCCTAACTATGTAACTCCTCAGAAGGAAGCTCTAGCATTTCAGGTATCTCTAGATCTTAGGGAGATTCAAGCCAGGGCACAGTGTTTGTTAGAGACCAGTTTCAGTTTAATGGGGCTGGACCACAGGGCCTAGGAACCACATGAAGAGAAATCAGACAAAGGCTCAGGCACCACCAGATTTCAGAGAGCTACACATGCCATGAAAAGAACTTAAGATAATATTCAGCTAGAAAAAAAAGATAAGACACCGAAAAGCTTTAAAATCTATCTATCAAAGAAAGCCAAGTGTGGTGGCATACGCTTGTAATCCAAGCACTTGGAGGCTGAGGCAGGAAGATTGCCTGGGAGTTTCAGGCCAGCCTGAACTACATAGTGACACCCTGTGTCAAAAGACCAAAAATCAATCGATCAATCAATCAATCCTATCTATCAGTCTGTGCAGTCTGCTCCCTTTGTGCCTATGTATGCATTTCTAAAATATGGTTAAACCACATTGTTTCTCTGATGTGAGAAACTGAAAATGGAAATAAGGACTAAAATATATAATAGATACTGGGAAATGGGAAGAAAAGGAGGGAGAGAGAAAGGAAGGAAGGGACAAGGAAAAAAGTGAAAACAGAAGGAAAAAAATGGAAACAAAGCTTACGTACATAGGAAGCAAAGGGAGCTTGTGGGGAGGGGGGAATGGGAAGGAAGAGGCAGGACGTATCATGTCCAGATGCAAATTCCCTATGATGCATGTTATAATTGTGTATGACTAAAATATACCAATAAATGTTTGCTATTTAAGAAATAAAATTAATTTTAAAAATAAATTATGGTAGCCAGGCATGGTGGTGCATGCCTGTAATCCCAGCACTCTGGAGGCTGAGGCAGGAGGATCGCTG
>NW_022929163.1:0-1053 GCF_012274545.1 Fukomys damarensis | reverse complement strand
TTAATTATGAAATTAATTATGAAAAGTTCAGATTTTAAACTGAGAAGGTGAATAGAACTTTACAGGTATCACAAATACTTAAGATAATTATATTCTTGAGTATAATATAATTTTAAAGATAATCTTGCTTATATAAGAGAATCTGTCAGTACCACATGCTTTAATATAACTTGTTTAATGAAGACCCATTATATAAAGCATGTGAAGTAGAATAAAGATTTAGTACACTTGTGTTGAGAATCCTGCATTTCTATCCTGAGAAAATATTTTACATTTGATTTTAGATGGCACTGTAGACAAACATTAGGACAAATTGAAAGAACAGTTTCATGATTTCAGAAGAATTTAAAAGAAACTAGGAACCATAAATAAATAACATAGATTTCACAGAGGATTTTAAGAAATGATACTGAATAGTTTCTCTGGTGTGATTAACTAAAAGCGTAAATAAGGATCAAGAGGAATAAGTGATTGTATGTAAAATTTAAAAAGTGTCTAAAGGTGTACAGGAAGTGGGAGGGGTAGGGAAAAGGTAAGAAGGGAAAATAAAAAAAAATATGACAAAAGGAATAAATGGATGCAAGTCTTTGTAAATAGGGAAGGTTGGAGCGGGTGAAGGGAGGTCAGTGGAATGGGAAAAAATAAGAACCAAGAATCATCATGTAAAGGTACAAGATCCCAATGACAAATGTAATTGTATTGCATACCTAAAATGTACCAATAAAAAAAGAAATGATAATAATGATAACAAAGGATTAGATGTATTTCTTGATTTCTTGCTCAAATAGTTAACTTGTTAATTAAATATTTCATCAGAAGGCAAAATTAAAGATAGTCTATCTTGCAGTCAGGATTCTAGCAAGGGAAAACATTAAATATAGGACACATAATTCATAGGATTATTTTATGTTAATTACCCAAAAAGTCAAATGCAAAGGAGTGCAAGAGAGATTAACTGCTTGCTAGAGGCCCAAAGGCTCTAGCTCAGGACTTGGAAACCAGCAATTTCCCATATAAATCCAGCTAAAGGTTTAGAGTCCAAGGCAATGTCCT
>NW_022929162.1:0-274 GCF_012274545.1 Fukomys damarensis | reverse complement strand
TATCAGCCTAAAGCACTAATTGGGCACTAACTCAGCAAACTAGGCAGACATGCTCTCCACAGCCGTGCACAGGGCAGAGTCTGAGCACCCTGCTGCCCCCTCCAGGGCTCACATTCAGTGTGTGTGACCGGGCCTGGCCCCGTCTCCCTCTCCCTCTGGGGCTCAGGCCTCACCTGCTTAGGTCATGAGAGATGAATCCGAGCCCTGGGCGCAGTCCCTGCCTGGGGTAGGAAACACAGCCAGATGCAGTCAGAGCCCACAGACCCGGGGCTGA
>NW_022929161.1:0-314 GCF_012274545.1 Fukomys damarensis | reverse complement strand
TGCAAGTTTGAGATCAGCCTGGACTCCAGAGGTGCTGCTCAGAAACAGGAGCCTACAAAAGATTGAACAGGAGGGTCTGTAGCCCTGTCCCGTGTGTGGCTCTCCCCTGGGTCCCAGCTGCAGCCCAGGAATCAGGCTGCTCTGCTGGGCTCAGGCTATGGACCCAAGACAACTGCACTCTCGCAGCCTGGGCACCACTGGCCTCAAACATGCCAGCCACGAGCACCTCCCTACACCGAGGCTGTGCTGTGTTTGTGCTGGACTCCGGCCTGGGCACACAGGGGAACAGCGTGCTGAGAGGTCTTTCTCACCAC
>NW_022929160.1:0-210 GCF_012274545.1 Fukomys damarensis | reverse complement strand
GCTTGACAAAGATGGCAGCAAGATCGACCCTGCATATCCCCTACATGGAGGGACTGGTGCTAGCTTATCTCACCAAAAAGGGATGTCTCCTCACAAGAGTCAACCAACAGCAGGGCACTGTTTGAGACACTGCCAGTGCCACCAAGTCCCCTCTGTGATGGGCCATCTGGCTTGGGTTCCTCTCACTCATGGTGGAGGAAATTCTACCTA
>NW_022929159.1:0-217 GCF_012274545.1 Fukomys damarensis | reverse complement strand
ATTTGAAAGCCCTGAGGCATGGACGCATACGGACAGAGCAGTGAGATGTAAAAGTGTTATAACCCAGTAGACGTTGTGTTCTGTGCCGGGAGGCTCCAGCGGATACTGTCTACAAAGGGTAGCGTGAAGAACAGGGAGTCTTGGACTGTATTACGTGACACAACGCCAGGATGAACTTGCTGGGGTGGAGAAATATGCGGGTCATTTGTGAACTGCG
>NW_022929158.1:0-465 GCF_012274545.1 Fukomys damarensis | reverse complement strand
TGCACAAGAATAGAAAGAAACTCTTAAGTTGAAGAAATGGTCTGGCTTGGCAACTGAGTGGTGAGTTTCAGGCCACAAGAAGTGTGCCAGCTGACTCTGAAAGGAGTTAGTTGTTGGGTTAATAGGGAAAACTTTTATAAGGAGCAGACACCTATAAAGTGTTACAATGTAAAATGGCTTCTGCTTCCTCTAACAGCAGTTTGTTTTGCTCAGAACTAATAGGAACTGAAGGCACTGATTGCTGAATGAGGCATTTTGTCCTACCCAGAGATAACAGGGCACATCCAGACCTTGAGCTCCAAAGAGACTAGAGCCACCTGATTGTAAGAGTGTCCCGATGAAAGAAACCATGGCTAACGTTTACTCCCCTGCCTCTCAACCCCCTCTCCTATGGACTAGAATAGATAACTAGGTGAATCTTCAAGGTAAACTCCCCAATCTTTTCTGGGTTGAAAAGATGAACTA
>NW_022929157.1:0-419 GCF_012274545.1 Fukomys damarensis | reverse complement strand
CCATAAAAAATAGTTTATTTACTTTGTGTATGAGTAAGGCAGGTAGCTAGGTAAAGGGTCTGAGATAAAGATGTAAGGCTTCAGGGCCAGGCGAGTTGGAACTATAGCCACACACGACACCCTCTGAATTAAATTGAGTCCTTTATCATCACAGCTGGTGTTCCATAGTGGCTCAAGCAAAAAAGAAATCTGGACACAGCAAAAACAGTTTCCAGGGTCCTTTTATTAAGGGCTCTTCTATTTGGGGAGGGCTCAGAGAGGAGGGGAGTAGGATTGAATTTCACAAGAGCAGAACTTTGCTAAGTCATTGAGGGTGAGGGGAAGTTTTGCACAGTTTAATTAAAAACAAAATAGCATACAGATGTGGAGTCTTCTGTTTACGAGGTAGTAAAGATAACATAGTTGCTGACTTCCGCAGC
>NW_022929156.1:0-201 GCF_012274545.1 Fukomys damarensis | reverse complement strand
ATTATGATTTGCATGTCTGAAAGGTTAAGTCCTCACCAACCTGTAAAAGTTACTTGGATGGTAGTTAATCCCTCAACTGATAAAATAATAAGTTCAATGTCTAAATGGACTCCCCCAACCATTTGGCGGCCATCACTGGAATTTGATTTGTGTGATATGGCTCTAGGAAACACATGGGATGTAGCTGATTGGGAATACGAT
>NW_022929155.1:0-857 GCF_012274545.1 Fukomys damarensis | reverse complement strand
TGGTCCGCACGGGACCCTGCTCGGGTCAGACCTGGACCTAGCAGCGTTCCCCGCCCCCGCGCCTTGGCGGTGCTGGGAATCCGGTGCCTGGGGGTGCGGAGGTCGGTGCACGCTCCCGCTCCCTGCGCCTCCCCTACTTTCCCGTCGGGTTTACCCAAGCCAGAGAAAGGAGATGCCCGCTCACCTCTGATACCTATTGCTCGTCTGAACATGATAACACGAGCTGCATTCATTGAGGACCAAAGTGGGCTGGGCGACACCTCGTGCGCCCTCCGTGATTTCCGCAGCGGCCGACCTAGTGAGCGTGGATCCGTAATCCTTCTGGGTCAGTTTCTTCACCCTCCAACTGTAGCCCCAAAGGCATGGGCCTCGGAGTTCTGAGTATTTGATAACAATCGCCGTGGCGCACACTACCCGGGGCACCGTTATTTCTCAGTGCGCGGGAGTTCGCAGCCTCCAGGACGCTGCTCCCTGGGCCACCTGCAACCCTTGGCATGCCCAGCTAGCTCCTCGCACTGTCTGAGCGTTTTCCCCCTGTGTGTTTTCAGAAAGGTCCACCAGGAGAGCCGGGTCCTCGGGGCCCCCCAGGCCCGCCGGGAATGCCTGGATCGGATGGCATCGACGTGAGTTTCTGAACTTGGGGCTGGATAGGGAGGGAGGGAAGCCTCGGACAAAGGGAAACTTTGTGAATGAGGGGGTTGGGCGCCTCGAGGTGTAGTGCCTTGTGTTTCCAGTAGGCGACGCCAGCAAGCACTACAAGGAGCCTGTTTGTTCAGCAAAAACCTCAAAACAGCCCTGAAATGCAGAGCCGGTTACAGTCACCCAGGGACAAGAGACTGCTGTTCAGTCTTCCAGCC
>NW_022929154.1:0-283 GCF_012274545.1 Fukomys damarensis | reverse complement strand
GGAACTCACTATGTGGCCCAGGCTGGTCTCGAACTGACAGCGATCCTCCTGCCTCAGCCTCCCGAGTGCTGGGGTTACAGGTGTGTGCCACCATACCCAGCTTGGTTCCCCTTGTTTTGAAGCTAAATTATCCGGTTAACTCAATAAGATTCTGTGCCATTCTTGATCTTTCCAGGTGCTCATCGGGGGAGAGTGTATACAGCAGCGAATAAGCATTCTCAGAGGTCAGATAACCTGGTTCTCATCTTTGCTTTGCCAGTAAAAGTAGCTACATTAAAAAAAA
>NW_022929153.1:0-203 GCF_012274545.1 Fukomys damarensis | reverse complement strand
GTGGAGTACTTCACATTCATGAAACTGACCGCTTTTGCTTTAAATGGCTAAGCGGCAAGAGAAACTGTTTCCCTGGGAAAACTGCACTTTAAACTTCAGACGCCCTCTGCAAAGTGTGTTTGTGTTCTAATGTCAAACTAAACCTATCCCCAAGTATACAGAGTTCTGAAGGCTTGTGTGCACTCAGAGAAGCTAGGCACTCT
>NW_022929152.1:0-236 GCF_012274545.1 Fukomys damarensis | reverse complement strand
CTGTGCAAAGTCCCCAGCTGGCCAACAGCTCCATTTCCAGTGCACATCTGCAGCCTGAAGTTTGTTGGGATAAAGAAAGATGGGGAGCAAATACTGCAAGCTTCTGCCCTTGCCTTGCCCCGCTAGCCGTGCTGTGGCGCTGCATGTCCGCCCAGAGATGGCCCAGTGTGGATTACAGAGTGCCGGCCCTCGGGGTAACCAGGGAGCAGTTTCAGTGTTTGGCGACAATGGATAGT
>NW_022929151.1:0-249 GCF_012274545.1 Fukomys damarensis | reverse complement strand
TTGGTACATTTTAGGGATACAGTACAGTTACATTCATTGTTGGGATCTTGTACCTCTACAAGATCTCTAAAGTCATGAGATATAACAGAGAGACATTTACTTAGTTTCCCCTTCAAAAAGCTCAGCTCAATTATTGCCTGGGTTATGTATTGGCACAGGGAGCCAGCAGATGTTTCACCCAGATCTTGTAATCCACACACAAATCACACCGAGAAGAAATTATTGATATGAGAAAATGTGCATCATTAA
>NW_022929150.1:0-1098 GCF_012274545.1 Fukomys damarensis | reverse complement strand
GACATGGAAAACAATTGGAGTTCTTTATGTGCTTTCTACGTGCTCCTTTCCTTTCCTGGGCTGTCTACCTTCTTTGGTCTCTTCCTATTTGCTTGTGACTTGAATTGTGTAGCTCTGAAGCACTTCCTTACCTAAAGCCAATTTCTGATTAATCTCCCCTTCTCCTTCCATTAACAACGTAAGTTTCATAAAGGCCTTCTGATCAAATGTAGAAACAACAGTAGTTTTAATGGCTACCATTTAGTTTTATGTCCATCACCTAATTTCCAGATAAGAAACCATGGCTTGGAGAAGTTCTAACCCTCCTTGCTAATCACATGAAATGGGAATTTCTGAGTCAGACTTTTCAGGTCTTCCATATGAAGCTTAAGTATGGCCTAAGCTGGCCAAAAGCTATGTGCTATCTCCATCTCATTTAGAGAACAGAGGTGATTTATGTAAACTTGACTCAGTGAACTTACCTATAAAATGGAACTTAAAATAATACTTTCTTCAGAATTAAATGAGAAATGGAAATGATTTTCAGTGGAGGTGTCTATGATGACCATTGAGCAATGTCAACTGTAATCATTACCCTAATAATAACATGACCATCAAATAATGCATTAGAACATAAACAAGCTCATAAATGAAACATGGAAATAGTTTTTAAAAATTGTGTGACTGTGCCCTCAAAGTGTTTGTTGTCTCATCACAATATAAGAAGATATTATTTTCGATATATTATAGATATACTGAAAACTTGTGATCATTTTAAAACAAACGTTATGTACCTTTATGAATTTGTAATGCATATTTTTCTTTGTAATTATAATCTAAATTTAAAAATTTGAAATTTTCCTCCCTGCAGCTCTTACCATTATAGATCAGACTTCTCTGAATATGCCTGGTTATCAGACAAGATGGATCAACAGATGCAAGTAGTTACAATGACAATGATGTGGGCTAATCAGAGATTGATTTACAATTTTTCACATTCTCCAAATGTTTTAACATCAGACAAGCTCAGCTGATTAAGACCATGAATAAATGAAGAGTAGAATTAAGGCTTCACTAATAGCATTTGTTTGCAAGATAGTAATATGTTAATGCTGTCAG
>NW_022929149.1:0-219 GCF_012274545.1 Fukomys damarensis | reverse complement strand
ATGGTATTGATCTATGTGTTCAGTTTCTTTCTAAACATTTTGAGAATTCACTACAGCAGAAGACAAAAGAGGCGCAAAATTCATAAAAATATATAAGAGGACATAAATGTATAATGCTGAGAAAGTATTTAACTGTTATTTTATCTGTATGGATCATATCCAAGGTTATGCCAGTATTGTAAAATCATATGAGGAAAATAAGTGTAATTATAGTCCCAT
>NW_022929148.1:0-275 GCF_012274545.1 Fukomys damarensis | reverse complement strand
TGTTAGTTTTAGGTTTAGGCTTAGGCCTAGTGTTAGGAATAGTGTCAGAATTTCCCTCCCAGTATACTGGAGTGTGGGTTGAAAGTTTAATGTTGGGGTAAATTGCAGGATTATGGGTAACATTGGTGTGAGATTGAAGGAATCTAGGGTATGGTTATGGTAGGCTTAGGGTTAGGGTTAAGGTTGGGATAAGGGTTAGCCTTGGAATATAGCTAGCTGTATGTTGCAGTGTAGGTTTCATAGTGTCACGATTAGATTTGGTGTTAGGTTTAGGA
>NW_022929147.1:0-302 GCF_012274545.1 Fukomys damarensis | reverse complement strand
AACATAATATTAGGTTCAAAAGCAGGGTTTACAAGCTAGTTATTATTTGCTGTGGTAGTGGCCATGCCAGACACTGTGTTAAACACTGACAGTAAGCAAAAGCCTTGCTTTCATGGGGACCAGGGCATAGCTAGAGTGGAGTAACCCAGGGGGAGAATAAAAATAAATGAAATTGAAAGATTTTCTGGAGCAGAGAAATGCATAGATCGCATGAGGATCTATAAGCCATGGTAAGAATTTAGAAATTTAAACAAAAGAAGAACATCATTAAATTTAGGTTTTTAAAAAATTACTCTGCATAA
>NW_022929146.1:0-470 GCF_012274545.1 Fukomys damarensis | reverse complement strand
TTTTTTTTTGTACCGTGTATTAAACTCCAGTCCTGGGGCTTGCGAGGAAGGTGACAGAACCACTGAGCTAAATCCCCGGCCTGTCTTAATTTGATTATGACATATATTGGAATTCTTGGTGGGGTTTGGAGTGGGTCACCGTGGGGTCTGCGGTACTGCAGAGGTTTCCTCTGAACGCCTGTTCAGTTACCAGTTTTAGTTCCCAGATCCCTGTGCCACAGTGAGTGGGCTCTGTCTCCACGACTTGGCTCTCACAGCCAGCCCCCATCTCGGAGGGTCCTTAGCCTGATTCTCAGATGGGGGCTTTTTCAGTACCCTTCCCTCTTTCCTTCATTGAATCCAAACTCTGCCTTTTATACATGAAAATGTATAAATGATGAGGAGAAATGCTTTTGCCTTTTCTTGCATATTAGAAAATTGTGCTTTGATTGTTGCAGGATCTCAGTTCAGAGGAATTCCTACCCCTTTCC
>NW_022929145.1:0-316 GCF_012274545.1 Fukomys damarensis | reverse complement strand
TTTTTTTTCATGTACCAAAAATACAATTGATGATTCTGAAGGCTTTTTAAAATAAGTAAAAAATTTAGACACAACAGTGTGTGTCTGACTTATACACAAAGACTTTCATTTTATATCAAAAATTCTTCATGATGTCACAGAATTGAACCTAGTTGCTAAAACCATCTTCTATATTATTTCCAGAAAATTACATACAGGAAACACTGCTCTTAAAAAGTTTATTTTTCAGTGAACTGAAGTATCTGATGAAAAAGTACCTAAAAAACAAGAGATTCGGTTCTTTTAGTAATTCTCAGGTCAATGCAGAAGTAAACCA
>NW_022929144.1:0-2535 GCF_012274545.1 Fukomys damarensis | reverse complement strand
CATTGCTCAGCCTTTTCCAAACCCACCCCCACCCTCTGGACACCGCCATTCTGCTGTTGACTTTCATGATGTCTTCCAGGACTTTGTTGAATTCGGTGTGAGATGGTACAGTTCATGTCTTTCCATGTTCCACAGTCCGTCCACGTTGCTTCAGGATTGCATTCCTTTTATGGCTGAAAAATGCTGTTCTGTGTATGTGTACCACATTTTCTTTAGTTACTCTTCAGTGAATGGACACTTCCTGTGCTTGTTTCTTGGCTATTGTGAGTAGTACTGCAGTACAAATGAGAGCAAGCGTACATGTATGGTTGACATATTGATTTCACACTTTTGGATATATATGTAGCAGTGGAATTGTTGTATCACAGGGAAATTCTACTTTTAATCTTTTCAACAACCTCCACACTGTTTTTCATCATCATAACTGTACTAGCTTACATTCCTGCCAACAGAGTGCAAGGGTTCCTTTTTTGTCATACTTGTGACTTTTGCTCCTTTTGATAGTAATCATTCTCCTTTTTGTTAGTTTGTTCTATCAGCAAAATACAAAATAAGCAAGATATGAACATTTTAATTTAAAATTAATAAATCACAATTCTTTATAGTTTCTAAGATTATTTTGTTTAAAAACCACATGGTCCAGAATTATCGCAAGTCTATTTCTATGACAGGCTATTTTATTGAGGTAAGTAAAGAATAATCACAGTGCAGCTCCTTAACTGAGGGGTCAGGTTTTAATGACAGTCTTTTGTCAACAATAAACATTCAGGTAATCATCTTAGAGGTATAAATAAAAACCCTAACTGCTTCTATCAATAGAAAAGCTCTTTGTAGAGTCATAGGTTAACACAGAGGTATTGCATGTTCTCCAGAAATGTGGTCTCTACACTCACGATAAAGGTGCCTTTCCAGTGGTTATGTTGCGTACACTTTGTCAATACTTGTCTGACTAAATGACAATAATCAAGATGCTGCTCTTGAAATAGCAACCAGCCAGATAATGAGACTGTGGTAGTAACTATTCTTGCTAGAAGTAAAGAAAACTATCCAAAAATTCATTTGGAATCACAAGAGACCTAGAATAGCAAAAGCAATTCTGGATAACAGAGACATGGCAGAGGGTATCACAATCCCCAATTTGAAGCTATACTACAAAGCTACTGCAATAAAACCAGAATGACACTGGCAAATAAACAGACCTGAGGATAAGTGGAATAGATTCGAATATGCAGAAACATCTCCTGACATACTCAGCTACATCATCTTTGACAAAGTAACCAACCATACTCACTGGAGGAAAGACAGCCTCTTTAATAAATGGTGTTGGAAAAACTGGATTTCAACCTGCCAAAGATTAAAACTAAACCCTTATCTGTCACCATGCACTAATCTAAAATCCAAGTGGATTAAATATGTAAATATTAATGCAGAAACCCTAAACTTGCTGAAAGATAAGTTAGGTAGAATTCTTAAAGATACTGGCATAAGAAAATATTTTATGAACAAATCCTCAGGAGCACAGGAACTAGCACAAAGGATCAACAACTGGGATCTCATTAAAAAGCTTCTTGTGCACTGCAAAAGAAACCACCAACAGAGCTAAGAGACAACCTACAATGTGGGAAAAACTTTTACCAGCTGCTTCTCAGACAAATTTCTACTATCTATAATATATAAAGAACTCAAAAAAGTCAGACTCCTAAATATAAAGACCCAATTCAAAAATGGGCATCTGAAATGAATAGACATTTCTCGAAGAAGTAAAAGCAGCAAATAATTGTATAAAAAATATTCAGCATCACTTGTCACTTGAGAGAGGCAGATGAAAACAACACTGAGATTCCATCTCACCCCAAAAAGAATGGCTGCTATCAAGAAATCAACCAATAACAAATGATGGAGGGGTTATGGGGAGACAGGAACCCTTTTTTGGAACCCTTTTTCATTCTTGGTGGGAGTTCAGACTGGTGCAAGCAACATGGAAAGCAATATGGAGATACCTCAAACAATTGGGATTAGAAGTCCCATTTGACTCAGCTATTCCTCTGCTGTGTATCTTCCCAAAAGAATTAAAAGAATCATACCACAGTGGTATATGTGCACCCATGTTCATAGCAGTACAGTTTGTAATAGCTAAAACTTGGAAGCAGCCCAATGGTCCATCAATTGAAGACTGAACAAAGAAGATGTGTGTTTTTTTTTAATAAAATGGAATACTACTCAACCATAAAGAATGAGAAACTAGAAAGATTTATAGCTAAGTGGATGCACACTGAGGCCCTACTCTTAAGTGAAATTAATAAGTCCCATATGTGTAAATACCAAATCGTTTCTCTGGTGTGAAAAAGTAAAAGTGTAAATAAGGATTAAAATGTATATTTGATTTTTTGTAATAGGAAGAAAAGTCTAAAAGAGTAGGAGTTGGAGGGTTGGGGAAAGGTAAAAATGGAAAAGAAAACATATGTAAAAAGCAAAAACATAGAAACAATGTCTTTGTAAACAGGGAAGGGTGGAGGGGCTAAGGGAAGAACTGGG
>NW_022929143.1:0-534 GCF_012274545.1 Fukomys damarensis | reverse complement strand
TTTATTAACCAATCATAATTTGTTGATATATTTTAATGAGATACAAAATGTTTTTCAATCATTGTCTTTTTCTGATGTTCTTTTAATCAAAACATGATGAAAGAAAAATATGATACAAGAGAAATATGTATAATTTGATTCTTCAAAATTATTTAAATATAATTTTATCTTTGTAAGTTTTATTTGAAATACATCGTGCTACAACTACAACTGCACAAGACATCATGACCTATCTGGCCAAAGATCAGTCACAAGAGCAAACTAAATTGGCATCTAAATAAATGCCAAATCACAACTCTTGTCAGAAAACCTGTGGTTATTTTTAAAAGACAAAATTAATATTAACATGTGTTACTATTTTATTCAAATGGTTTATTTTAATAATCAAATGTCTTAGTGCTGTAAAAATGTCACAGTGACCAGAAGAAATCAATACAATACTCTCCTCCATCAAGTAGACTGTGCAGATAAAATTGTGAATTCTTCATCTGTAATATCCTGTGTGTGTGTGTGTGTGTGTGTGTGTGTGTGTGT
>NW_022929142.1:0-206 GCF_012274545.1 Fukomys damarensis | reverse complement strand
AATGGCTCACAATAGGAAGGTGCAGCCTCCTCTCTCAGGTCTGCACCAGGAAATCGCAGATTACTGCACTCCCACACAGCAGCTTTTGGGTTAGTTGAGAGCTCCATGGTGCAGTGCAGTTAAACAATGCAAGAGTGACTGTGCCTCCCCTGAGAAATTTGGGTACAGGCATTGGAGGGAAAAACAGGCCTCATGGTCTGGTAAAA
>NW_022929141.1:0-227 GCF_012274545.1 Fukomys damarensis | reverse complement strand
ACACATATATATATACTTATATTTAATAGCAGGTACTGCATTTTAGTAAGATAAAATTTGAATGATATAAATTAATTTGCAGAATAAGTAACCCAGAGAAATGATCTGAACATCAATTTATACATTGATCAGGGAGTACTCTAAAGGCTAGGACTGGGAAACAGCACAGTTCAGAAACAATAGAATAGACTAATAATACTTCACTGTGATTGTCAGGCAAGTCAGCC
>NW_022929140.1:0-242 GCF_012274545.1 Fukomys damarensis | reverse complement strand
CGCGTTGCGCGTGCTGCAGCCTCCTCCACGGCCACCCCTCTCTGAGCAGCGCATCCAGCTCAGAGAACACCGGGTGCCAGTGCGGAGCGAAGCACAGGCTGAGGGCGGGCCAGGACTTCTCGGCCCACACGGCTGAGTTTCATTTTTCAGACAGTTTGGGCCTGTTATCTGAACAGCATGTTTCCATGTGTCTTTCAAATAACTTCGTCTTACATGGCTGTAAGAAAACACGTTTTCTGACA
>NW_022929139.1:0-248 GCF_012274545.1 Fukomys damarensis | reverse complement strand
AATCAAGGAGAGACCACCAACTGGTCAGAGCATGTGTCCACTGAGGATCATTTGCAATCACCACTGCATCTTCGCATCACTCCTTGAAGATTCAAAGTGGTTAAATCTATGTCCTGAGATGCCCACGTTCCAGCTGTGCAGAATGATGAGCCTCTCTCACTCAGCCAAGGCAGGGTCAAATGTCTATTGCTCCTGTATTAGCCACATCTGTAAGGATTGCTAATTATACCTGAGTTCCAGGCTCCAGG
>NW_022929138.1:0-259 GCF_012274545.1 Fukomys damarensis | reverse complement strand
ATTGAGTATCAAATGAAGTTCAGCAGGTGCAGCAACATCCCCCAAACCCCACTGGACCCCAGACTCTAGCCCAGCTTTCCCTGTGGCCCTGGCTCTGAACACTCCTCAGAGCTGGACAGTGCTGTGGCTTGAGTGCGCCCCCCCAAAGTTCATGGCTTGTGAAAACTTAATTACCAATGCAAAATGGTGGAGAAGTGGGACCTTTAAAAAGTGACTAAAGCCATGAGGCTCTGTTTTCACAAGAGGATTAGCATTGCCA
>NW_022929137.1:0-303 GCF_012274545.1 Fukomys damarensis | reverse complement strand
TGAGCTCTGGAAAGCGGTTCAGTGGGGGACAGTCGAGGCATGTGTGGGTGAGAGCACCAGGCCAACTATTCGCCATTTCTAAAGCGAAGCATTTCCTGTACATGGGTCTATGTTACCCATGATATAGGCTCTTTGACTGATTCAGATGTGGCAGCGATTTTGTCTCTCCTGAAATAGGACAAGGAGCAGGCAAAATTTTTTTGAGCAGAACCAAATCAGGAAGCAGTGGTTTGGAATGTTAAGCCAAAAGATGACTGGAGAAACCCAGGACACTTTTAGGATGTGCCTGAAGTCCAATTTATG
>NW_022929136.1:0-212 GCF_012274545.1 Fukomys damarensis | reverse complement strand
GGTTGCAATATACAGAGAGATAGCACAGTGCAGATGGCAGACAGATATCCTGGCTCTCAGGACCCCTGACATCTAAGTCCAATCAGTCCCTTGGGCCTTTGACTGTGGACCTCCTTAGACATCCTTTGGGTGCACAATGGAGGATATGCCCTGGCGATCCATCCAGTTGGCAAGTATGGCTTTATGGAAGGTCTCAGAAAAGGATCAGGCAT
>NW_022929135.1:0-1202 GCF_012274545.1 Fukomys damarensis | reverse complement strand
TTTTTTTCCTAAATATATATTTTATCTGATATTCCAGTAGGAATGCTAAAGGTATTAGAAAGTAAACCTAGATTTCAAAGAAGGGTGCAGGAGGCATGCATGCTATTTGGAAATTTACTCTGTAGATGACATAGGAAAAACTATAATACTATATGAACTCTCAAATATTTTCATGGTCAATGAAATATCACATATTTTCATGGTCACTTGTAAGTAGTCTTGGATTTAAGCCCCAGATTTGCATTCACTGTTTGATCTTGAATTAAATATTTCATTTCTTCATCTGGGATCTATGAAAACTAAGACTATTCTCACATTTCAGTGAAGCATAGTACATAAGGCTTGATCCCCAGATTTGAGGCATGGGTCAAATGGAGTTGACTGAATTACAAATGATTAAGATTCAGTGAATAATTACCATGTGCCATATTTTTTGTTATTTTGCGTGTATTCGCTTATTTAATCTTTAAAATTGCTGCATGATTTATGTGCTCTTTATGATTAACTTCATTTTAAAAATGAGAACACTGAATCTCAGGGAAGTTATGCAAGTGCTAAGATCTTTACAGCAAGTGACATGAAATTCACAAGCCCGAGCTCTGAGCCATTAGTAACTCTATGTGATAAAATTGTACATAGAATGTTAGTGCAAGAAAAAGAAAAACAACAATTAAAGAAAAAATGATTGTCCTGGGCAGTACATTGTATTAGAAAAATAAAAGAACATTTCTAATGACATGGTTTTAAGGGAAATTATCCTAAATCCTAGGAGGAACACCAGACAAAAGTGAAAAATTGCCAGAACATTCACAGCAGTATGAAACTTGGATGTTAATGAAGCTGCCTAAGGAAAGACAATTTATTTTTCACGTGGTACCATAACAATTCCTACTATTTGATTCTTATACTCTGAGTTGAATGTAGTTATTTGACCATAAAATTGAAAATAACTATATTAATAGTTAATTACTTTCTAATAGAGTAAAACATTTTAAACACTATAACAGCTAATTTATCAGTTGATTATATATACTGAATTTTTATCTATGCTTTACATGCCTTCAAATCTTAAAATACCTTGACTGTTCTTTTATTTCTATGTTATATATACTGTTCATTTCTATACTAAAAACTTACTAAATAATTATTAATTACTTGCAAAACACAGTCTGCATTATACTATTTATAAAGGCTCCATAAAA
>NW_022929134.1:0-221 GCF_012274545.1 Fukomys damarensis | reverse complement strand
AGGCTGTGGAAATATTTATGGGAGCAAATTTTGGTTTAAAATTCTACATCTCTACTACACTTATGAGTTCAAGTGGAGGTTGAGATGCTACCTACACCATTGGCTAAAGCTGGACTTGTGATCATTTGCTTACAAACTAAGACTATTTTGCTCTATGACAATGGAGCTGAGTAGTTGCTGCCAAGATATTCTGGCCAGCAATGACTAAAAGAAGTTAAATC
>NW_022929133.1:0-229 GCF_012274545.1 Fukomys damarensis | reverse complement strand
CAGGTGAGGGACCCAGCCCACAGATAGCCTTGTTTTCCTCAGAAGGCCCTGCTTCTGCTAAGAGTGGAGGTAGGGTCCGACATGAATGTTCATTTGTTCCAAGTGAAACAACCTCACATTTTAGCACGGTGCAGTTTGGGACATTCATTTTTCCTTCTTGGGACTGTTGGTCCCTTTGAGGTATACAGGACTGTTATATTCATTGTTGTTTTCTTGTACCTTTACTTGA
>NW_022929132.1:0-349 GCF_012274545.1 Fukomys damarensis | reverse complement strand
GCCCCCGCCGAGAGAGCCGCAGCTCTGCATTCCCAGTTCTCGTGTTTGCCAGGTGGTCTGCTGTTCAAGTCTCAGCAGTACCGCGGCACCACTGCGGATGAGTTCCCTGTGTCACCCCACGTCAGAACCAGGCCCGGAAGGGAGACGCACCGCTCAGTGACCGTGCTGCCACCGCCTCCGCGTGCTTTGTTTCACTTCTCAAAAAAGCTGAGTGTGTGCACATGCACGTGTGGGTGTCGTGGGTGCACGTGTGTGTGCGGACACACAAGGGCCCACTTTCGCCGGTGCTGTGTTCAGAAGCTGCTCGCAGCCCCATGCTCTCTCCCCAGGCCTCAGCCGGCCACACATG
>NW_022929131.1:0-284 GCF_012274545.1 Fukomys damarensis | reverse complement strand
TGCCTAGGGCAGTCCTTGTCACATGTATCTGCTTAATACTGCCATTGAATAAATGAATGATTTGGATTAAGAAATGCATGCTTCAAAATTGAGTTGAAACGAGGACAGTATAATCATTCCACTTTTTTACTTTTATACTCCTTATTGCAAAATGAGAAGGATGTTAGTAATGACTTTATGAGGGTTTGGTGCTGATTAAATGAGATATTAGATATAGCACCTGCTGTAGCATTTGATATAGTAATTGCTCACTAAATATGACAATATCATATTAGAAATTGGCT
>NW_022929130.1:319-736 GCF_012274545.1 Fukomys damarensis | reverse complement strand
GAGATTAAAAACTCTATTGAAAGCATAAGCAACAGAATAAAAGATTGCAAAGATAGAATTTCAGATAAAGAAGATAGGATGGCAGTCAGTGACTGTGAAAAAAGAGGTCTATTAAAAACAGTAAGGGATCATGAGAAATCAATCCAACAACTCCTAGATGATACAAAGAAAAATAACATAAGACTGATAGGAAATCATGAAAAAACAGGAGAAAACACAAATGACATTAAAAAAGCTCTTCACAGAATTAATGACAGAAAACTTCCCAAACAGAAGGGAAGAATTAGAAATACAGATAAGTGAGGCATACAGAACCCCAACTAGCCACGATCAAAAAAAATCTACACCTAGACATATAATAATCAAGATTCCAGAAATCCAACAGAAAAACAAAATACTAAAAGCAGTAAGACAAAA
>NW_022929130.1:0-283 GCF_012274545.1 Fukomys damarensis | reverse complement strand
TTTCAACACAAACCCTTAGGTCAAGGAGAGCCTGGAGTGAGGTATTCCAAGTCCTAAAGGAAAAGAACCTCCAACCTAGACTGATGTATCCTGCAAAACTCTCTTTCAAAATAGATGGGGAAATAAGATACTTCCACGACAAAGAGCACCTGAGAAATTTCATGAACACCAAACCAGCACTGAAAGGAATTCTAAACAATATCTTAGAAAAGGACAACGGAATTCACAATAACATGAGGCCCAACAGACCAAATCAAATAGGTAAGGCAAGAAACTAAAAGGA
>NW_022929129.1:0-386 GCF_012274545.1 Fukomys damarensis | reverse complement strand
AATCTGTGCCTTTATTTATTAATTTATTTGCTTCCAAATCTTCTAGAGTATATGTGTAATTCAGAAAATTGTACATCAGGAACATACAATCTTACTGTTTTCTTCAATGTATATTAGTTATAGGGAACAATGGGCTTCATTTGGGCACATCTGTACCTGTGTAAAACATTCTCTGATCTTTCCTCCTCCATTCGGAATACACTGGCTTTTCTCTAATAGCCTTCTTTCATGTCATTTCTGTTCGAAATTATTTTTGTTAGGTGCTTCATATGAGAGAAAACATAATGTTCGATTTTCTGAGTCTAGAGTGCTTCACTTAACTTGATGGTTTCCAGTTCCCCCTGTTTTTCTGCAAATGATACTATTGAATTCTTTATGGCTGAATA
>NW_022929128.1:0-246 GCF_012274545.1 Fukomys damarensis | reverse complement strand
GAAATACCCTTCCTTTCTAGCGTAGATGTTTCTTATCTTTACCTTATTATGTTGGCTGGAACCTCCATCAGAGTGCTGAATAGAAGTGTCCTGACTTGAGGAAGTGTCTTTATCACCAGCAGCACATCATGGCTTCCGAAGCTTCTCCCACATGCCCTCCTACATGTCGAGCAAGCTCCCTGGGCTATTTTACTGCTGCCTGCCTTTCTCCTCTCTTGTTTTTTAAATATTGCATTTGCCAAATGA
>NW_022929127.1:0-200 GCF_012274545.1 Fukomys damarensis | reverse complement strand
CCAGACTGCACTGATTCAGTTCCAAGTTGAAAATTAGTTAATCCACCACAGTATATGAGGATGTAATTAGAAAAGTAAGAGAGTAGAATAAAAAATAAGTAGACATACAAAAGTATATGTATTATACTATATAATAAATAATATATGTGAGATATAAAATCAGTAGATAAATATGTAAATTATATTTTATCTTACTCTAT
>NW_022929126.1:0-208 GCF_012274545.1 Fukomys damarensis | reverse complement strand
TGATCATGTCACTTCCCCCACTCATAGAACTCACAGAGCTCTATGGTTCTGGGATCAAGGTGAAACTCTACTCTGGCCCACCAGATCTGAAGTGTTTGATCTTTTCCATTCTAGGCTATTTTCCCCTTTCACCAAGCCACGCTCCGGGCCTCACCACGGAGCCTTTGTGCATGCTGTTCCCTATGCCCGGTAAGCCCTCCCACCCTCT
>NW_022929125.1:0-650 GCF_012274545.1 Fukomys damarensis | reverse complement strand
GACAAGCAGGTCTCTGGTAGCTGAGCCCTAGGCAGACACCAGTTTATTTTACCAGGTAGCCTTTGGGACTTTGGACTCTGAAGTCATTTCCCTGAGGCTTTGCAGTGATTAATTTTACTTCTGGTCTTGTATTTTGCACTACAAATACAGCAACATTAATAATATTGAGCTTTAGGTATTCACAGTTGTAAGCAAATTATGTTAGGAAGAAAATTCTGCAAATGACTTTTTAAACTCTAAAATGTAATATAAAATTTCCCTCTCCAATCAAAGCAGAAATTTAATGAATTTTAAATAACCCCTCATTAATCACTGTCAATTCCTGTCTGTTGTCCGTTCTCTCTCCCATCTTTTCAATATTCCTTTTTACCATCTCAGAAATACTATTGTCTTTGGATATAATTACTTTATTTAATTAAGGGGATAATGAATACATTAAGACATTCACCCTCTAAAAGAAAACATTTCTTTGTTTATTAACATTTTCCTAAATCAGTGCAGCCAACATCACTATCGAATTCCAGAATATTTGTCATCACTGCAATAAGAAACCAAGCATAGTGGCAGTCACAGTCCTTTCCCCTTGCCCTGCAACTGCTAATCTGCTCCCTCTCTCTCTCTCTCTCTCTCTCTCTCTCTCTCTCTCTCTC